>NW_006921743.1:4015464-4018043 GCF_000298275.1 Orycteropus afer afer
AATTTGCTCTGTGAACTTTCACCCAAATCACAATAAAAATTTAAAAAGAAAAGAAAGAAAGAAAAGCACCAAGACATATCTTAATCAAACTTTCCAAAACAAAACACAAAAAGAAATTGTGAAAGCAACTCGGGAAGGAAGAAAACTTACCTACAAAGGAAAACCATTAAGACTAAGCTCTGACACTTCACCACAGAAGACATTCAGGCAGCTAACACACACATGAAGAAATGCTTAAAACCGTTAGCCATTAGAGAGATGCAAGTCAAAACAAAATGAAATACCATCGCACCCCAGAATTAATACTCACTCAACTCACTGCCGTCCAGTTGTTTCTAACTCATAGCAACCCCTTCTTGGGTTTCTGAAGCAGTATTTCTTTGGAAGCAGATTGCCCAATCTTCCTTCCAAAGGCTGGTGGGTTTGAACCACCAGCCTTGTGATTAGCAGTCAAATACCTGAGGCACAATGCCACCAGAGTGTCCCAGAATTAATAGCAAATTTATATTAAAAAAAAAAAAAAAAAAAAAAAAAAAAACTGAGCTTCCGGCAAGATGGGGGAATAGGCAGAAAGACTGCACAGACCCTCCTCAACAAAGAAAAGGGAAAACAATTAACAGACACAGAAGATAATCCTGGACCCCTGAGCCTTGAAGGGAAGGATATAGAAGTGGACTAAACCCCAACTGGCAGAATAATTTGTGTGAAAATACCAAAAAAGGAGACATAAGGAGCTGCGGTCTGGCAGTGATCTTGAGCAATCCTGATGGCACAGATAGCTTGGAGATTCCCAAGTGGTAGGACTTAAGAATTAACCAAAAAATCAACCCTGCCAGCCAGGGACTGCATGGAGGACTGTTACAGTGGCTGGGGAATAAACGAAGAAGATAAACAGAAAGGCAGGCTGAGCTGTGGAATTTTGCCAGTCTGGACGGTGCCATTTTGAAGGTTTAAAAGTGGCTTGACTATTTTGGATATTTAAAGAGACAGCGCTCTGGCAGATTCCTGGGGCTTGAGAACATGTTCTTTCCAGCATCACCAAGGACACTCCTGACCTGCAAGACTGAAAAGGTACCACATTCCTCTTGTTACACTTATACCCCGCACCCGCTTGGTGAATGGAGGTGTGGCCATTCCCCACTCCCACTTACCTTCTGAGCCCACAGGAAAGCCTTCACAGTCTGTGTGCTCAGATGGAGCCTGGGTGCCCTGCCCTGACCTCCACCGATTCTTTTTTCCTTTTTTATTTTTATTTTTGATTTTTCACTTTCTTTTTTTCTGGTGATTACTCTTCTTGTATTTGTCTGTTTTAAAACAACTATTATTAATAATACTTTTGTCCTTTTTATTACTATTCTTAATCTTCCCCTCCCAAGTCCTACTTTTCAGCATTTTTTCTTTTCCCTATTCCTGGTTTAATTTTTTTGTTTTTTAACTTAAGGGTTTATTTTCCACCATTTTTCTCTTGGTTAACCACATTCTTTGTTTTTCTTTTTGCATTTTTCCCATTTTTTTCCTGTCATTATTTTCCTTCTCTATTTTTTTTCTCTTAGAGCCCCTATCCCCAGATACTACAGGTTTTCTTGTTTTCTCTTCTTCTTTTTCCTTTTTACTTTTTTTTTGCCAATGTTCCTGTGGGATTGCATGGTGTGTTTTTTGTCCATGTGCCTTTAGTTTTTTGATGGTTATTCAACTGTAATTTGTGTCTAACTGAGTGAGAGACAACAACAGTCCCCATAAGACACAACTACACCCACACCTCCTGCAACTTCACTTACTGAGCGACAGCCACTACCTCCTTCTCCACCAACAGGCCAATGATAAAAACCACCAAGAAGAGAGGGAATCACCCTTGGCTGCTCTTTACAAACAGTTAACAGAGATCTAAATACAACAAAATCATGATGCATTGGAGACAAAAGACCATCACAGTCCACACAAAGAAGCAAGATAAAGTGGTAGAAACAAGGGAGAAGGATTCAGACCCAGAACACATCCCTGAGAAAGAAGCAGCATTGGAACGCTCTGATAAGGAATTCAAAAGAATTATCTTTAGGTATCTTCGAAGGATTGAGAGACAGACCAAAGAAAACACAGAAAAAACCTTAGAAGAATTTTGGAAGGAAATACAAGAACAAAATGACAAAATAAACAAAAAATTAGAAATGATTCTAAATCTTCAGATAGAAATCCAGAATATTAATACTAAATTGTCAGAAATAGATAACACATTGGAAGGGCAAAGGAGTAGAATTGATGTAATGGAAGACAGAAATAATGAGATTGAAGACGAATACCTGAATATTTGTTTGGAAAGGGATCAATCAGAAAAAAAAATCAAAACAAAATGAAGAAAGCCTAAGGTTCATGTGGGATATCATCAAAAGGTATTAATTACTTGTCATTGGAATTGCAGAACAGGAAGAGAAAAACAAAACCATTGAAAAATTGTCCAAGATTTTCTGGAGGAGAACTTCCCTGAGATGACATAAGATGAGATTATATCCATTCAGGAAGTCCAACAAACCCCAAACAGGATAGACCCCAAAAGAAAATCACCAAGACACATCATCATCAAA
>NW_006921743.1:4038701-4039379 GCF_000298275.1 Orycteropus afer afer
GTGGGGCTGGCGTGGGATCGGGCAGTGTTTCGTTCTGCTGTGCATGGGGTCGCTATGAGTCGGAAACAACTCGACGGCACTTAACAACAACAACACAACAACAGAGTTTAAGGCAAACATAATCATAAGAGAAAAAAAAAGGACATTATATAATGTCAAATCAGAGGACATAACCATAACAAATAAATATGCATGCAATGAGAAAAAAAAAAAAAACTGCCATTGAGTCAATTCTTACTCATAATGACCCCCATTGGTTTTCCAGAGCAGGAAATCTTTACAGTAGATTGCTCCATCTTCCTTCTGTGGAGTGGAGGGTGATTTGAACGTCCAACCTTCCGGTTAGCAGTCAAATGCCTTAGGCACTGCATCACTAGAGCTCCATATGCCATGAAAGAGCCCTAAAATACATAAATCAAACTATAACAGAATTGAAAAGAGAAATAGACAAATGCACAACAATAGTAGGAACTCTACTATACTTCTCTCAATAAAGGACAGAACACCTAGAAAGAAACATAACAAAGACACAGAAGAGCTAAACAACACAGCTAACAAAATTAATCTTATAGATACATACAGAACACTCCAACCAAGAACTGCACAATATAAATCTTTTTCCAGCACAGATGGCATGTTCTCCAGAATAGACCATGTGTTAGGCCACAAAGCAAGCCT
>NW_006921743.1:4039502-4054338 GCF_000298275.1 Orycteropus afer afer
ACCAGGTTATAGAAGAAATTTTAAAAATGAACTGAAAAAATTCCTTAAATCAATCAAGAATGGAAACACTACATACCAAAACCTTCACAATACTGCAAAAGCGGTGCTCAGCAGGCAATTTATAGCAATAGATGAACATATCAAAAAAGAAGACCCAAACTCAAAACCCTATACCAACAACTCCAACAATGAGAAAAGGAGCAATAAAGCAAGCGTACAGTCACCAGAAGAAAGGAAACCAAGAAGATTCAAGCAGAAATAAGTGAAACAGAAAAACAATAGAAAGATCAACAGTACAAGCATGTGGTTCTATGAAATGATTAATAAAATTGACAAAACATTGGTAAATCTAACAAAGAAAAAACAAGAGAAGATGCAAGGAACATGAATAAGAAATAATATAGGTGACATAACCAAATGAAATGAAAAGATACTAATAGAATACTTCAAAGAACTATAATCCAACAAATCTGAAAATCTAGAAGAAATGGACAAATTTCTATAGAAACACTATTGGCTTAAACTAACATAGGGTGATATAGAAGATTTGAACAGATCTATCACAAAAGAAGACATTGAACAGGAAATAATGGTAATAAAAATAACTCCCAGCAACAACAACAACAAAAGTGCTGGTCTACACAGCTTAACTGTTAAATTTTACGAAACATTCAGAGAAGAGCTGACACCAATTCTATTCAAACTACTGCAGAACATAGAAAAAGATGGAGCATTTCTGAACCAAATCTAGGCATGTAAAACATGTAAAATATGTAAAGCACCACTAAAAGAAAAAATTATAGGGAGCTCTGGTGGTGTAGTGCCTAAAGCATTTGACTGCTAACCAGAAGGCTGGCAGTTCAAACCCAGCAGCCACCCCTCGGAAAGAAGATTGGACAATCTACTTCCATAGTGATACTGCCTCAGAAACCCAAGGAGGGGTCGCTATGAGGTGGATCGGACTTGACGGCAGTGAGTTTGGTTATTCATTTATTTGTTTGTTTATCTATTTATCTATTTATTTATTTACTTACTTACTAACTTACTTACTTTGGATTCCTCATAAAGCAGACACAAAAATTCTCAAGAAAATTCTAACCAATAGAATCCAACAACACATCAAGGAAATACTACATCATGACCAAGTGGGATTTTACCAAGTATGCAAGGATGGTTTAGTGTTAGAAAATCAACATAATGTAGCACATTAACAAAGGAAAATAATTGCATGATCATATTAAACAAGGTACAAAAGATGTTTGAAAAATCCAACACCTATACTTCATAAAAAGTTCATCAAAATAAGAATGTTGCTGCTGTTGTGAGGAGCTGTCTAGTCAACTCCAACTCATAGCGACTCCATGTACAACACATTGAAACACTGCCTTTTCCTGTGCCATCCCCACCACAATCCTTGTTATACTTGAGCCCATAGTTTCAGCCACTGTTAATTCATCACGTTGTGGGTCTGCCCTTTTTTCACCGACCCTTTACTTTATAAGCATGATATCCTTCTCCAGGGAATGGTCCCTTCTGAAACATGAGAAAAGTAGGTGAGATGAAATCTGGCCATTCTTGCTTCTAAGGAGGATTATGGCTGTACTTCCTCCAAGACAGATTTGTTCATTCTTCTGGCAGTCCATGAGATTTTCAGTATTTTTCACCAACACCAAAATTCAAGGACATCAACTCTTTTTTGACCCTCCTTATTCACTGCCTAGCTTTCACATACATGAGGCAATTGAAAAGACCATGACTTGGGTTAGGCGCACCTTGGTCTTCAAAGTGACATCTTTGCTTCTTACATTTTAAAGAGGTCTTTTGCAGCAGATTTGCCCAGTGCAATACGATGTGTGATTTTTTTGACTGCTGCTTTCATGGCCATTGATTGTGGATCCAAGTAAAATGAAATGCCTGACAACTTCAATCTTTTCTTCATTTATCATGGCATTGGTTATTGGCCCAGTCCTGAGGACTTTTGTTTTCTTAATGTTGCGGTGTAATCCATACTGACATCTGTAGTCTTTGGTCTTCATCAGTAAGTGCTTAAAGTAATCTTCACTTTCAGCAAACAAGGTTGTGTCATCTGCATATTACAGGTTGTTAATGAGTCTTCCTCATTAACTACAATACCCACTGTCATCGAGTTGGACCCAACTCATAGCAACCCCTCCTTGGGTGTCTGAGGTACAATCACTACAGAAGTAGATTGCCCAATCTTCCTTCTGAGGAGTGGCTAGGGGATTTTAACCACCAGCCTTCTGGTTAGCAGTCAAATGCCTTAGGCACTATGCCACCAGAGCTCCTATTAACTACAATGTTGTTGCTGTTATGGCTGTCGAGTTGGACCCAACTCTTAACGACCCCTTCTTGGGTTTCTGAGGCGCTATCACTATGGAAGTAGATTGCCCAACCTTCCTTCCAAGGAGTGGTTGGTGGGTTTGAACCACCAGCCCTCTGGTTAGCAGTCAAGTGTCTTAGGCACTACTATAGCAGAGCTCCTATTAACTGCAATAGTGTGCCCTAAATAAAACAGTAGAAAATAGAGAAATGGGAAAAAAAAATGGTTAGCATTTATAAACCAAACAACAAGGAAATTGTCCTAATTTCATCAATTCATAATGAGGTTTTTTTTTTTAAATATTAGTTTATTATTATTAGCTATTACTAATATAATTAGTCTGTTAGTTTGTTGTACGGTGGTGGCTTGCATATTGCTATGATGCTGGAAGCTCTGTCACCAGTATTTCAAATATTAGCACACTCATCCATGGAGGACAGTTTCAGAGGAACTTTCAGACTAAGATAGTCTAGAAATAAGGATCTGGCTATCTACTTATTAAAAAAAAAAAAATTGCCCAGTGAAAATCTTATAAATAGCAGTGGAACATTGTCTCATATAGTGCCAGAAGATGATGCTCTCAGATCAGAAGGCACTCAAAATATGATTCCAGAAGAGCTACATCCTCACTAGAGTAAAGATTAATGACATGGATGGAGTAAAATGTTTGGGACCTTCATTTGCTGATGTGGTATAACTCAAAATTAGAAGAAACAGTTGCAAACATCCATTAATAATTGGAATATGGAGTCTATGAAGTATGAATCTAGGAAAATGGAAAGTAATTGAAGAATGAAATGGAACACATAAAGATTAATATCATAGGCATTAATGAGCTGAAGGAGCTCCAGTGGCACAATCAGTTAGTGTGAAGTCTTTATATGACAGTGCGAGCAGAGCGCTGCAGAGGTTGTGAATCCTCACCTGGAGCACTACAGATATCTCTTAGGAGCTCTGGTAGCATAGTGCCTAAGGCACTTGACTGCTAACCAGAAGGCTGGTGGTTCAATTCCACCCAGCCACTCCTCGGAAGGAAGGTTGCTCAATCTACTTCCATAGTGATACCACCTTGGAAACCCAAGGAGGGGTCGCTATGAGTCGGGGCTGATTTGACAGCACATAACAACAACAACAGTGAGCTGAAGGGGACTGGTCTTGGCATTTTGAATCAAATTATCATGTGGTCTACTATGCCAGGAATTACAACAAGGAAGACCAGTTAGTAGGACTATTATTCAAATCTACACACCAAAAAATAATGCCACAGATAAAGAAATTGAAGATTTTTACCAACTTCTGTAGTCTGAAACTAATCAAATTTTCATTCAAGATGCATTGATAATTTCTGATGATTAGAATGCAAAATTTGGAAACAAAGAAGAAGGATCCTTAGTTGGAAATTATGGCCTTGATGATAGGAACAATACTGGAAAGTGCCTGATAGAATTTTGCAAGACCAATGACTATTCATTGGAAATACCTTTTTTCAACAACATAAACAGTGACTATATATATTGACCTCCCTGAATGGAATATACAATAATCAAATCTACTACATCTGTGGAAAGAGACAGTGGAGAAGCTCAGTGTCATCAGCCAAAACTAAGCCAGAGACAACTGGGGAACAGACCATCAATTGCTCATAATGCAAGTTCAAGTTGACGCTGAAGAAAATTAAAACAAATCCATGAAAGCCAATGTATGACCTTGAGTATATCCACCTGAATTTAGAGACCATCTAAAGAATAGATTTGATGCATTGACTCTAATGATTGAAGACCAGACAACTTTTCGGAGGACATTATACATGAAGAAAGCAAAATGTCATTTCAAATACAGGAAAGAAAAGAAAATGAAAATGGATATCACACTAGACTATGAAACTTACTCTTCAATATAGGGTAGCCAAAGCAAAAGGAAGAAATTATAAAGTAAAAGAGCTGAACAGAAGATTTCGACATGTGGCTCAAGAAGACAAAGTATTATAATGAAACATGAAAAGACCTGGAGTTAAAAAAAAACAAAGGGAAGGAATATGCTCAGCATTTCTCAAGTTGAAAGAACTGAAGAAAAAAATTCAAGCCTCAAGTTGCAATAATAAAGGATTCTATAGGCAAAATATTGACATCAAAAGATGAATACACAGTCACTGTACCAAAAAAAAAATCAATGTTAAACCATTTTAGGAGGTAGTAAATAATCAAGAACCAATGGTACTGAAGGAAGAACTCCAAGCTTTATTGAAGGCACTGTCAAAAAGCAAGGATACAGGAATTGATAGAATAGTAACTGAGATGTTTCAACAAATAATGTAAGCCTGGAAGCCCTCATTTGTCTATTCCAAGAAATTTGGAAGACAGCTACCTGGCCATCTGACTGGAAAAGATACATATTTGTGCTAATTCTAAAGAAAAGTGATCAAACAGAATACAGAAATTATTGAACATGATTGTCATACAATATACAAGTAAAATTTTGCTGAAAATAATTCAACAACAGTTGCAGCAGTATGTTGATAGGGAACTACCAGAAATTCAACATGGATCTAAAAGAGCATGTGTAACAAGGGATATTATTGTTGATGTCAGACAGATGTTGGCTGAAAGCAGAGAATAATGGAAAGATGTTTACTTCTGTTTCATTGGCTATGTAAAGGCATTGACTGTGTGGATCATAACAATTTATGGATAACATTTTGAAAAATAGCAATTCCAGAACACTTAATTGTGCTCATGAGGAACTTGTGCATAGACCAAGAGGCAAATCTAGGAGATACTAGGTGGTTTAAGATTTGCATCAGGGTTGTATCCTTTCACCATACTTATTCAATCTGTATGCTGAGCAAATATTTCAAGAAGCTGGACTATATGAAGAAGAACATAACATCAGGATTGGAGGAATACTCATCAACAACCTGCAATAAGCAGATGACACAACCTTGCTTCCAAAATTGGTCTTGAATCACATCAGGGGGATTGTTCTGGTTCAAGGTTTATAGAGTGTCTCAGGACAATATTTTCAAGAAGTTCCCATTATTCCAGTAAGTCTCATCTAGTCTTTTGCTCTTAAGATTTGAGATTCTGTTGTACATTTTCCCCTCTCTTATTATATCCATCTATCATGGCCCTGATCAGAATCATCAGTAGTTTTTGCTGTTTTTTCTAGTTTTTCTGATATCAGGGCAGATGAGGTCATGATTTGTGTAGACTGTTAGTTCTGTAGGAGGAGCTCTGGTGGTATTGTGATTCAAGTATTGGGCTGCTAGTAAAAAGGTCAGTGGTTTGAACCCACCAGCCATTCCATGGGAGAAAGATGAGGCAGTCAACTTCAGTAAAGATTTACATACAGCCTTGGAAACCCTATAGGGCAGTTCTACCCTCGCTATGAGTCGGGGCCGACTCGATGGCAAATAACAACAACAACAACAACCCTGTCCTATAGGGTCACCATGAATCAGAATCATTTCGATGGCAGTGGATTTATTAGTTCTATAGATTAGGTTATGCTTTGAGTGATTTTTTTTTCCTTTCTCTTTTGCTCCAGATGAGTAGAGATCAAAAATTGTATCTTAGATGGCCACTCAAGCACTTTTATGAGTCAGAGACAACTCGATGGCACTTTACAACAACAACATGGCAGCTCTACCTCTAGTTTTTTGAGGGATTGACAGAATATTTTCCACAACAGTTGTGCCATTTTGCATTCCCACATAACCACTCCTCGGAAGGAAGATGAGGCGATCTAACTTCCTTAGTGATACTGTCTCAGAAACCCAAGGAGGGTCGCTATGAGTTGGGTCCAACTCAATGGCAAATAACAACAACAAAGGAATGGATGAGAGTTTCAATTTCTCCACCTCCTCCTCAGCCTTTATTATATATATTTTTTATTTTACCCATCCTATTGGAGTGAAATGGTTTTGATTTTCATTTCTCTGATGGCTAATGTCACTGAGCTTTTTTTCATGTGTTTGCTAGCCATTTGACTATCCTCCTTGGTGAAGTCTCTGTTCATGTTCTTTGCCCAGTTTTTGATTGGGTTGTCTTTTTGTTGTTAAGTAGCAAAATTTATATATATATAAAGTTTACATATTAGGTCCTTTGCTTTTTTGGTCAACTCTTTTGATGAACATAAATATTTAACCGTTATGAGATTCCAGTAACTATTTCATTTTCTGTAGCTCATTAAATTGTTTTTGTGTTTGATAATTTGTCACCGAAAAAAATTGCTCATATATTTTCTTCCTAGAATGTTGTTATTTTAGATTTTCATTTGATCTATTTTGAATTTGTTTTTGTGTATGGCATGAGATGTGGATCTTGCTTCATCTTTCTGCATGTGGAAGTTCGGTTTTGCAAGCACCATTTGTTGAAAAGATTTTTTTTTTCCCATTAAATGGACTTGGACCTCTTGTGGAAAATCAATTGACCTTAGAAATTTGGGTTTATTTATAGGTTTGTAATTCTATTCCACTTGTCCACGTATCTATAATGAAAGCAGTACCAAGTTATCTTGATTATTGTAGCTGTGTATTGTATTTTGAAATTATGAAGCACAAGACTTTCTACTTGGTTATTATTTTTCTAAATTAGTTTGACTATTGGGGGTTTCTTGTCCTTCTATATAAAATTGAGGATTAATTTTTCCATTTCTGTAAAGAATGCTCCTAGAATTTTGATCAGGATTGCTTTGTATCCTTGGATCACTTTCACCATCTTGACTATATTAAATCTTCCACTTCAAGATCATGGAATGTCTTTCTATCTATTTAGATCCTCTTAGTCTCTTTCAACAATATAATAATTTTCATTGAATATAAAATTTTCCTATATAAATCTTTTATATATATATATAAATATATATTATTTATATTTTATATAAATATAAATATTTATATTTACATTTATATATAAATATAAATATTATTTATATTTATATATAAATTATAAAAATTTTTCACATCTTTGGTAAATTTATTTCTAGATATTTTATTCTCTTAGTTGTTATTATAAATAGAGTTATTTTCTTAAACTCCTTTTCAGATTTCTCATTGCTAGTGTGTAGAAATCCAACTAATTTTTGTGTGTTGATCATGTAGTCTGCAACCTTGTTAAATTTCTATATTAGTTCTACAGTATTTTTAGTAAACTCTTTAAGATTTTCTATACATAGGATCATGTCTTCTGTGAATAGAGATAGTTTTACTTCTTTTTTCCACCATGGATATATTTTGTCTCTTTGTTTTGCCTTATTGCTCTGGCTAGGATATCCAGTACAACACTGAATAGGAGTGATGAGAGTGGTCATCATTTTCTTGTTCTTATGTTCAAGACGAAAATGCTCAGTATTTCTCCATTAACCATAATATGGGTTGTTGTTTTACTCATAAATGTTCTTAAGCATGTTGAAGAACTTCCTTTATATTCCTACCTTGTTAAGGGTTTTTGTCAAAAAAGGTGCTGGATTTTATTAAATTTCTTTTCTGTATTAATGTGGTTCTTTTTCTTTGTTCTTTTGATGTGTTATATTACACTGTCTGATTTTCTAATGTTGAACCAACCTTGCATTCCTGGAATAAATCCCACTGATCATGACACATAATTCTTTTAATATGCTGTTGGATTCTCTTTGGTAGTATCTTGTTGAGAATTTTCACATCTATATTCACAATAATTATTAGTGCCTAGTTTTCTTTTCTTGTGATATCTTTGTCTGGCTTTGGTGTCAGAGTAATACTGGCTTCCTAGAAAGAGTTAAGGAGCTTTTCTTCTTCTTCCTCTATTTACTGGAAGAATTTGAACAGGATTGTATAAATCTTCTCTAAATATTCAATAGAATTCCCCAGTGAAGCCGGCTGGTTCCATACCTTACTTTATTGGAAGACATTTTATTACTGATTAAAGTTTTGCTTGGTACAAGTCTATTGACATTTTCTGCATCACTTTGAATCAGTTTAGGTAGGTTATGTGCCCCTACAGGGCCCCCGACAGTGAGTGGTTAAAGTATTTGGCTGCTAACTGAAAAGTCAGTTGTTTGAAACAATCAGCCACTCCATAGAAGAAAAATATGGCAGTCTTCTAAAGATTAAACTTTGGGAAATCCTGTTGAACACTTCTACTTTATCCTACAGTATTGTCATGAGATGAAATCAACCTGATGGCAATGGGCTTAGTTAATGTGTATGTGCCTCTAGGAACCTGTCCATTTTATCAGTTGCCAATTTTGTTGGAATACAGTTGTTCATAGTATTTTCTTATCATCTTTTTTACATTAGTTGGTCTGTTGTAATTTCTCCTTTTTCATTTCTTCTTTTTGATTATTTGCATCTTGTTTCTTTGCAAGCTTAATAAGCAGTGTGCCAATTTTATTGATCTTTTCAAAGAACCAGCTTCAGTGTTTATTAACTCATTCTTCTATTTTTCTGTTCTCTATTTAACTTTTTGCTACACTGATTTTGTTTTGTTTTGTTTTGCTTCTTTTCTGCAATCTCCTGTTAATCTTAAAGGTTACTACAAGATCTATATTTTGGAAAATGTATGAAAGTATTATGGAGATATTGTGAAGAAAACCTACTGTAAAAATGTTAATATCATCTCTCTGCAAGAGAATCCAAACTTTTCTATCATTAGCCCTGATCTCTTCTTATAATTCAACATCAAATTTCCAACTGCCTAGGCAACCTGCACTGGTACACTCCACCTTTACTTCTAGTGCTTGATCCAAACTGGCCAGGCTATTGGCTCATGTATATCACAGCTCCCTCCAGTATCCTGTCTTGGTGCCCCAAGCTGTCCCATTCAGGAAGCCCAGGAATCATCTCTGAAATCATCTTCTCCTCCTGTTTCCACAAAGGCTGAATCCTGGCCTTTATTTCTTTGAAATTCATCTTCATCTGTTTGTGGACCACATGACACAGGGACTCCTTGGGCGTATTTCGAGATATCTGCACTATGTATTTCCATTAATTCAAGCATTTGTTCATACCAAATTTCTCTTCACAAACTCCAACTTTGTCCCTGCTGCCCCTCCTGTCTGTTTTTCTCCCTTTTCCTCTTTACAATTCCTTGATCCAAGTCCTTGCCAGCCTCCAAGGCCCAGTTTAAACTTTGTCATGGAGATTTTCCTATTTTCTGGAATCTTTATATGGCTTTATTCTGCAGCACATGATTTGGGGATAGAGAGTCAACATTCCTTTATTGTCCACACACATTGTACATTTAACATAAGATTTTCCTTATGTTTCACAACAGACAAAGGCAAAGATGAAGAAGGTAGACATATTTATTACCCTGTTTTACAGTGGAGACTCTAAGGTAAGAGATCGGTGGCTTAACCTCAATCTCTGAGCTTGCAAACCAAGCACTTTCCAATAACCCAGTGCTCAGGCTTGCAATTCCCTAAGGGGCAGGGTGAGGATGAGAAGGGCCTAAGGGACTGCCAGAAAAACCACCAACTATTTTCTGTGAGTCAATTCCAACTCATGGCAACCATGTGTGTCACAGTAAAAGTAGGTACCATAGGGTTTCCACTGGCTGATTTTTTGGAAGTAGATTGCTAGACCTTTTTGCCAAGGTGCCTCTGAGTGGACTTAAACCTCCAGTGTTTCAGTAAACAGCCAAGTACATTAACCATTTGTACTGCTCTGGAACAACCTGCCTCTTTTCTCACTACTTCACCATTATTGTATTGTTTCATGTCCAGCTCCCACTCAAGACTTTGTTTGAATAATGGCAAACTTAAAAACTGCAGCTCTTGGCCCTGCTACTTAGGGATGTGGAACTGGCATGTAACATCTATGGAATATGAGACCTTGTTCCCCTGTCCTCATCTCAAGGCCACACAGCACTGTACATGGCACAAAGGAGGTACCACATATATGTTTATTGCTATTTGATCTGAAAGTGGAGGGTAGAAATTACTTAAGTAATGATGGCAAGAATGCTTATCTAGGAAAGTGTTTCCAATCAGCTTGATTCATTGTCAAGCAGCTCACTCTGTGGAGGATGAGTGTGAAGCTACATACACACACTCCCACAGACATTATCATGTACGCTCCCTCATACACACACCCATTCACTCATGCACAGGCATGTAATTACTCACTCTCTCTCTTAGATACAAACACACACACACACACACACACACACACACACGCTTGGGACTGCCTTTATCTACAGGGCCAAGAAGGCATCCAAAACTATGTACTCCCTGAGGACAGACCAGTGACACCATTCATCCTCTTGAGATGCTCCAGACAGATGATGGTTTTATTGCATATTTACATATGTGAAACCACTCTTTCTAGATCTCACCTATGTGATCCTTACAATGTAGGGGAGAGAAATGAGATCTTCTGCTCATTCTGCCAATAAGAAAAAGATGTAGAGTAGGGTCCCATGGCTAATAAGAAAAAGGGCCAACCTCCAAACACAAGAAGTCTAACTTCAGAGGCCTCACCTTAATAGCAACATGGCACTGCCTTCCAAGAGCCTGTTGCACTGCTGTAACCTAGAGAAAATGAAAGAAGAAAAAAGGAGTGGGGGAGGAAGATAAGTACCATTTAGTGTGAGTATTCTAATTGCCTGACTCTCTGAAGCAACACCACTTGTACCATGAGGCAACAAGAAAAGAAGGTATGGTTTGAAAACACACACACTTACACACACACACACATATATACACCACATATATATAATTATTTTCTTACGACCAAACAGTGAAGCAGTTGAGACACTCATGTATAGAATCCATGTACTGGGAAAATTGTGGAGCTGTCAAAATTCATTTTGGGATCCTCTTTCCTTCCTGCAATTCTTCCCCAGGCACCTCCTGTTCCACTGGCTGTGCAAAGCCAGGTGGAGTGTGGTATTTCAGGAAGTGGCCTCATGAGCCAGACTGTTAGGTCTGATTCCTTTCCTCTACTTACCAGCCAAGACACCTTGGATAAGCAATCTGGTTGTTCCTCAATTTTCTCAGCAGTAAATGTGCTCAACACACACACACACACACATACACACAAAAAGGATAATGTTTTCAGTGTCTTACTAATCGTGATGACTTCATACTATTATTTGCTGATGGCTTCAGGCATATTAGTGTACTCCTATAAGGTTATAAAGCCATATAGCAAGTACCCTTTTGCCACTTTCAAAAACATTGTGATTGACAGTTCTACAGATCTTGTTGGATTGACATTGTTTTTAATTTCATATTGAGGCTAATAGGTCCATCCTAGGAGCCAAAGAAGCATCCATGTTGCCATTCTCTTGTTGTTCTCTAATACTTGCATTATTAACACTGTCTTCAATGCTCAGTTTCTTTGTAGTGGTCTTTTTAAACAAACAATTTGTCTAAGTTTCTTGGGGATGCTGGAACAATATACCACACAATGGGTGACTTTAATGAACAGGAATTTATTGTCTCACAGTTAGGGAGGCTTGTTGTTGCTGTTCAGTGCCATCAAGTTAGTTCCAACTCATAGCAACCTTATGTACAACAGAAAGAAACATTGTCTGGTCCTATGTAGTCTTCACAATTGTTGCTATGTTTGAACTCATTGTTTCAGTCATTGTGTCAGTCTAGTTCATTGAGGGTATTCCTCTTTTTCTGCTGACCCTCTACTTTAGCAAGCATGGTTTCTTTCTCCATAGACAAATCCCTCTGGATAATATGTCCAAAGATGTGAGATGAAATCTTGTCATCCTCACTTCTAAGGAACATTCTGGCTGTACTTTTTTCAAGACAGATTTGTTCATTTTTCTGGCAGTTCATTGTATAGAAGTCAGAAATCAAGATATTAAGAGTGCCATTCTTTCTCTGTCTGCACTAGGAGAAGATCTCCCCTTGTCTCTTTCAGCTTCTGGTAGCCCTGGGTGTTTCTTGGCATTCCTTGGTTTGTAGAATCATCTTTACATGCTGTCTTCCTCTTATGTGTAAGTGTCTTTGTGTCTGTCCTTTTCTCTTATAAAATGCTACTCAGAAAGGAATAAGACCCAAACTCCTACTGCAGTATGACCTCATTAACTTAATTGACTATCTGCAAAGAAAAACCCTATTTCTCTAAGCAAGGTAGCATTCAGAGGTTCAGGGGGTTTAGAACTTCAATATAGCTTCTTGGGGGACACAACTTGATTCATAATGGGGTTCATTTAGCAAGGGTTAGTTTGATTTTAAAAAAAATTGACTACTAACTGAAAAGTTGGTGGTTCAAACCCATCCAGAAGTGCATTGGAAGACAGATCTGGCAATCTGCTTTCAAAAGGTCACAATCTTGAAAACTCTAGGAAGCAGTTCTATTCTGCCCACATGGATTACCATGAGTCAGAATTGACTTCTCAACAATGAAAAACAAAAATTTGATGAAAACTACCTAAATTCACATAAGGAAACACATATAATTTGCAATGTTGCAACATGATATAAGCAAATGGGTGTGGACTTACTTTCAACCACTTCACATTTTTTCTATACATGATGTGCAACTCTAAGACACATTGCTTGAGGAGGGCACCATGTCAAGTACTACATTAAACACCTGAAAAGTTTAATTTCTTACTTGCTTTAAATAAAAGTATAACGTAAGGGGAATTCCATCAGCAGTTTTTTTCTCTACTCCAGCAGAGTGATTGTGCCCCTCACTTTGGTGTCAACTACCATAAAAGTGCAAGTTTAGGTGTGCTTACAACATTTTTTAAGTTAGTAGTTGTTCCGTCTGGGATGGATGATTTTTTTGTTATTTTTCATTTTTTTTTTTTTATTAATAGCCTTCCTTTTTTATAGTAGTTTTATGTTTATGGAAAAATTGTGCATAAAGTACAAAGAGTTCTTATACAGAGTTTCTCACATGATTAACTTCTTGCATTCATGTAGAGTCTCTGGGTGGTGCAAACAGTTAACATATTCAGCTACTAACCAAAAGTCTGGAAGTTCAAGTCCACCCAGAGATGCCTTAGACGAAAGGACTGATGATCTCTTTCCAAAGAGTCAGCCATTGGAAATCTTATGGAGCACAGTTCTACTCTGACACACGTGAAATTGATGTGAGTGACTCAAAGTGAATTTGCTTTTGCATTTATGTGGTACATTTGTCACAACTGATGAACTGATATTGATACATCACCATTAACTAAAGTCCATAACTTACATTAAGGTTCACTCTTTGTTGTAGTTCTATAGGTTTCAACAAATGCTTAATGTCATTTGTCCACCATTACAATATTATAGTTTCTTTGCCTTAAAAATCCTCTGTGCTCCACTTATTCATCCCTTAACTGGGAAGGTTTTAATTTTTTTTAAATAGAGTCTGCAGAGACCTAGGTATTATTTCATGTCATTTCTCAAACAAATAAGCTGAAAATAGATACAATTCATTTACACCCTGTGGCCTAAGCATAAAGATCTCAAGTTTATAAGTCTGGCTTTATAGCCATTTGTGTCTGCAGCAGGTGGAATCACAGCCCCAACCACAAATGGGTGGATTTTGACATGGATCACTTCATGGAATACTGTCCTGATCATACCGGGGAAATTTTATTCTTTCCCCCTCTGTAATGGTTCAAGTGAATTTGAGGAAAGATGGACAAATTGTTACTACTTTCCCCCTGCCTTGTGTCATAAGATAGAAGGCCACTAACACTCACCACAGGTCCCTAGTAGAGAGTGAGATTGACTAAGTGAGTAGCATGCACTGTCTTACTAAGGTCACCCCTTGTCACAGCTCTCAGACTTAAATCTTATTCCCAAACTGTGAATGAGAAGATTGAGAAAATGAAGAATGTTAGAAAAATGAAAAATGAAGAAAGTTACTTTATATGCAAAAATGTGTATTGAGCCCTAAACCTTTGCCTGACCCAATTTGAGGCACTACATAAACATTGGTGACTAAGAGATGCAGGCCCATCCTCTAAACTGAAGATCTATGGGCAAGATACAATTAAGAAGTTAAAATATAAAAATTATACAAATTGAGATGTATCTTATTAGAGACTTAAATAGTATAATGAATGAATTTAATAGAGAAGAGTTAAAATAAGGCCTCTTCAAAAAAGAGATTAGCAAGGGTTATTGGTGCTGGTCTGGTAGTATAGTGCCTAAGGCACTTGACTGCTAACCAGAAGGCTGGAGGTTCAAACATACCAGCCACTCCTTGGAAGGAAATTTGGGCAATCTACTTCCATAGTGATACTGCCTCAGAAACCCAAGGAGGGGTCACTGTGAGTCGGGTCTTACTCGATGGCACATAGCAACAACAACATTGGTGATGGTGGCAAATATGATTATTGTAGCTGGTGTCACTAAATTGTACATGTGAAAGACATTGAATTAGCAAATGTTATGTTATATATATATGTTGTTGTTACGTGCCGTCGAGTTGGCCCCGACTCATAGCAACCCCTTCTTGGGTTTCCGAGGCAGTATCACTACGGAAGTAGGATTGCCCAACCTTCCTTCCGAGGAGTGGTTAGCAGTCAAGTGCTTTAGCCACTATGCTACCAG
>NW_006921743.1:4054438-4067151 GCF_000298275.1 Orycteropus afer afer
TATATTCTTTTACAACAGTTTAAAAAATGAAAGGGATGATTATGCCAGAGGGGAAAAAGGGAAATGTTTTGGGCCAAAGAACAGATGGCAACTGGCAAGGTCTCCTCCTACAGACCACCCTTTTCTCAACCAAACCAGTGGTCTTTAAATACCATTGTGCGTCAGAATCACCTGAGAGCTTGTCAAACAGACTGCTGCCACACCTCCCAGTTTCTGACTCAGTATGTCTGGAATAGGTTCTGAGAATCTGTGTTTTTAACAAGTTTCCAGGACATACTAATGCTTTTAGTCCAGGGACTCCATTTTAAAAATCATCTTACGATACCACACTAGTCTCATCTATCACTTCCCCTCCCTAAATTCAGGATTTCCTTTTGAAATGCCAGAATATGGAAAGTAGTGAATTTGAATTGAAGGTAAGTCAACCTTTTCCCAACATAAAGGTCTATATGTCATGTCTTCCCTTTTGGCTGGGGAAGCTGCTTGAGTGGCCCCCAGTGTGCCTGAAACAGAAATACCGAACACACTGCCATCAAGTCAGATCCAACTCATAGCGACCCCTCCTTGGGTTTCTGAGGAAGTATCTCTACAGAAGTAGATTGCCCAACCTTCCTTCCGAGGAGTGGCTGGTGGCTATGGAAGTAGATTGCCTAACCTTCCTTTCAAGGAGTGTCTAGCAGACATTAAATGAATAGTTGCCAGCTAGGAGTAGCTTCCTGGGATTGATTTCTTCACTGGGCAAGAGATTAGAGCTGCTCCAGCTTTCCAGGAACCAGTCTTTTCTCCTTACATAAAAATAGCAATTTATCATAAACTAGTTAGTGGGACTCAGCTCGCATCAGGAACCATTAGCCATATGCAACAAAGCTTTGTTGGTGATTAGAGGAAGTGGATGAAAGGAAGTAACCAAGGCCAGAATCATGTTTCCCTTTTATTATATTTCTGGAAAAGCATTTTTAGCCCTTGGTCAGTAAGAATGAACTAAATATCCCAACCAGAGGAAGCACTAGGGTTTAGGGGCACCCTTCCCATGCAGGCATTTCCAGATGCTTTTGAAGGAGAAAGGCTCCTGTATGCCCAAAAATGTTGCACCCAATATGAGAGCTCTTCATGGGAGAGGATGCCAATGGCCCGAATCAGGCTTAGAGAGACTCTCTCCATAAATGTGTTCCAGCCAGTTGCTGGATGTAGGAGTTACCAAACCTAAAGCACCCTTTCCCAGTCCTTTTTGAGCACAGATTTCTTAGGGCTCACTGCCCTGCATTCAGTACCCCAGACTTCTCTGATACTTAAACTCCCTCTTCCAGTTAAAGAGCAGACTGTACTCTGCAAAGATGTTCCTAATATGACACTTTCCATGGCATCCTCAGACTTGAGGATGTTCCATCACAAATGAGGATGGACTAGTTGAGAAGGAAATATATGCATGCTTCCTAGTTTCCTTCCACATAGAAGAGATGATGGCTGCATGTTCACGAAAGTCATAGCAGAGCTCAGGAGAGTGTCATCGGCCTCTCCCTTTACCAGTATCCTGGAGATGGTCAAGCAGGCCAGGTTTAGGCACCAGACAAAACTTAATTACAAATTCAATGGCAGTAACACTGTATAAAGAAAGATCAGATGCTATTGGTTTCAGATCACTCCAACTCCAGCTATGTGCACATTAAGTTCTATTGGTCTCACCATGTGCAGCCACGGGGTTCCTCATGTGGAGCAACATTTGGTCCCATCCTTGAGGACAGAAGTATATCTGACCACTAAGCCCCCTTGATGTTCTTCTCTTGGAATCCCTAAAACCAGGCTCTTGGTGACTGGGAGATGTGGACAATGGCAGGGTCAGGGTCATGGCTCTTAACAATGCCTTAAGGGTCAAGAACATGGATTTTATGTCTTTTTGTGTCATCCTGAGGGGTTTTGTATCTATTTTCATAATTGGTATTTCTCTACATGACTAGAGACAAAGAGCAAAAAGTCTCAGATCATCATGGCAGGAAGAAGACTAAACTGGCCAAGCCCTGTCTGATGCTCCCCACCCAATTCCTACTCCCCACCACTGACACATATTCAAGGGCTACTTAGCAGAGAAGGCCACCCTCTACCCACATCAGGACTCTAGTGTCCCTAGGATGAGCTATGCTGCCACCCTGAGGTGGGGCACTCCAGAGCTTACTCTCCAGTGCCTCTACTGTTAGCCCCATGTTGAATGTGCTGTTGATGGCCCCCATAAGTGGCCACCTGCAATGATCACTGGCATCTCTCTAGGCAAGGCCAACTCTCTCCACATTTGCTCCTCCCTAATTCTAAACAGTGCTCCATGTAGTTTTTCTTGCAGCCCTCGGACTCCAAGCCACCTTAGAACCTCTCCCTAAGTATCCTCTTGCTTTGCTCCTGGACACCCCTAAAGAAGCAAGGGGTACTTTCCCACAGAACTCTCCTTTCCTAGAGATCTGACCCACCAAAGCCACTTCTCAACCTGGCCTTATAGCTTTGAAAGACCCCACCCAGAACAGTAACGAGTCAAGCCCCATGCTGGAAGACAGAAGCCTGATATTCTTTACATGACAGTTCATCCAGCTTAAAAGCAAACTGGAGTTCCAGTTTTCCCTGAGCAACATCCAGTGAAAGACCCAGAGCCAGAAATGAGCAACGGTTTGCTCAAAACCACACAAAAATTGAGAGCAGTGAAGGGTTCAATAGTAGAATTCTTACCTTCCACATGGGAGCCCTGGGTTGATTCCCAGCCACCAATGTAACTTATATGCAACAGGTCTTTTTTTTTTTTTTTTTTGCAGGTCTTCAAAATGATTCTTTCCAGTTCAGTCATGGCTGATGAAGTGACACCAGCATGGACCAAATTTGTAAAATACAGGTGTACTTGAACAATAACTGAAATGGGAAAAATTATTCCAGTTATTGTTCTAACCCCTGCTAGAAGCTAAATCTCTGCCTTAGAAAACAAGGGTAGTGTGCACAGGGCAGAGCAACCAAATTTCTTGACAGGAACAATCAGAAACAATGGTGCCCAACTCAAAGATGGTGGCTGACTGTGCTGTTTTGAATATGTGCTGCTATTCACACTCCCGGCAATAATCCAGTCTTCCGTATTAGGCTCTTGAATGGGCTCCTACACCTCTTTTGAGTCTCCCATTCCTTGTCTTTGACTAGTAATTTTTCCTGTTCCAGTTTTAGTTTTGGTGTACCCACATTTTACAAATTCAGGTCTGTTCTGATTTCACTACACTGATCATGACTGAAATGGTTCAAACCAGTACAAACCCTGATGTGCAGCCACCACCTCTCTGTCAGTACAGGCTTATGTGTTGCTATAATGCTGAACATGTGTTAGTGGAGTTCTCTGACTAAGTTGGATTAGGAAGAAAGACCTGGTGACCTCCACTGAAAAACAGCCAATGAAACCCTGTGGATCACAACAATCTGATCTTATTGTACATGAGCTTGCCATAGTGTGGGCTGATTCAATGGCTTTTGTCAACAACAACAACATAGAGGCAGACCCAGTCTCCAGATTTCTCAATTCAGGCATCTCTCTGCTGCTTCCCAACAAAGCATTGGGTCAATAACACAGCACATGTCTTTATTTCCCAGCAAGGGAAATCACTTGGCTATAAATGCCAAGTGTGGCTGAATATATGAAGGTACCTCTTCCAGATCAATCAGGATGACACCACACATGGAATTTGACTTCCAGACTCTTGCAATTCTGTCTAATGCACAGCCAGTGAACTGAACTACTTATTAAAATAATAATAATAATAAAAGACATATTTCCCAGCACAATTCAAAGTTGAAAACTCTATCTATCACCTGTATCATTCCCTGCAGCTGGATGGTGAAAGATAGCTTGATGTCTTTGAACCTACACAATATCTGTACCCTGTGACCAAATAAAGGCACAGCTGGGGAAAAATGTCATAAAGTTGTTAAACTCTAGGTACATGAGATATCAGGTACTTCTCATGCTTTCTGACTTTCCAAGCTGCTGCCAATGTGCTGCACCAAGTGCATGTATGTGTCTATTCCCCAGGTCCTGCCTGTAAGAGATGAAGTAGACTGTCAGGTTTTTCTTTTGAGGTTCCTTTGGTTTGACTTGAACTGCCTACCTTTTGGTTAGCAACCAAATTGTTAATCATTTGCACCACCCAGAGATTCCTGGTTTTAGATGCTGCCAACTAAGTGATTTGCTCAACAAGGAGAAACAAATTTCATCTGGTAGAAGCAGTGAATATAGTGTACTGACCATTCATGTGTGTGTGGCAGCCTCAATGCATGTGCTACATCGTGATGGCCTGTGCACTCCCACCTCTGGGAACAGGTGTGTGTGGCCCTTTCTTAGACAATCTCCCTCCTTAGTCCTGAGCCCATGGATGATTCTTTCTTTGACCTCTGCTAGTCATTCACTTCCTGAAATAGTGAACACAGAGAATTCTTTGTCTCTCTTTACTGTTGTTCAGAATCTTCCCCTTAAAGAACAGTTTTTCAGCTTCAGTTACGTACTTTACAGATCCCTGCTCTGTTTATTCTGTCCCTGGTCAGCATCTTCCGGAAGCTGATGAGTCAAGTAGAGAGGCAATTAGGTATAAATGTGTTTTCTGCTAATGTCTCTAGGGACTGTTCAGGAATATCATCAGCCAAATGACTTCCTTTGTCTGGCTGTTTATTGTTTTCTTCTATTGAATGTTCCCACAGCTGTGGCAGCTGGAGTTCAAAAGCTCTTCCCTTGCAACAAAATGTACCCTTGGAGGGTTTTCTGTGGAACTGATTAATGTCCAACAGCACGTGGGTTCCTCCCAGCAGCAGCCCTCTGTTTGGTTCCTCAAGACAAATACGAATCTGCAGGAGAAGGTAATAAATCCTCCCTAATACTCATGGCCGTCTGTCTTGGGGCTTGCAGACTTGCTTCTGCAGAACCAGGCAAGGAAAATACCTTGAGTGTTTATATATCGAAGTCAAACATCTCTGATACACCAACTGAGTCTTAAGTCAGTTTGTAATATTCACATCCTCCAGACTTGTAGCCCTGCCTCCTGCCTTTGTGGGAGTGATTTTTCTGTAGTGATCTATCTGTCTGGGTTACCTGATCTCTTAAACTGACAAGAGGCAAAGGTTAAAGCTTGTGTTGGAGCTAGGGAGACAGCACCATCTGTCAATAGGGAGTTTGGGAATTGGGACTAGACACAGCTCACTGAAAACTGCAATTACTGGGGTAGACGCAAAAGTCTTATAACTCAAAGCCTGATTTCTGCAGGGTTTTCTGGGCCACACCCACCAGGCATGAGACATCCCAGGAGACCTAACTGGGAGCTTAGATCACACCAGCCCACACACCTGATCTACCCCCAGTGACAGCAACTGTCAAACTGTCTGGCCAAATGAGGAGGTGGCTGATGGAATAGCTGAGCTCTAGATCAAGTTCCTGTGTGGCTGCAGAGGCAGCTAGCCCTGGAAGGTCATCACATGCCCTCTCTCAGTGGGTGCCAAGCCTTTGTCGATGAACCGTCTGGACTGCACAGACTCCGCACGTGGTGAAACAATATGCCTGCAGTTACTCATAGTGGTTCCTGGCGTGTACTCAGAGGAATGTCCATTTATTGCCAGTAGTCATTAGCTGAGATGGTAATGATTTAGAAAGGGGCCACCTTGAAGGCATTGGTTATATTCTTTCCTTTTTAATTCTGGATATTAATCTTAGGCAAAGCACAGAAGTCATCCCAAGTGATTTGCTCTCTTAACCAAATAGAACCATATAAAGAATGCTTTTTTGACAACTGAGCTTCCTAACTGGATTTTGGAGCAATATTGAGAGAGTTGAGAGGTATTTGCAGTAGGGTAGTGCTAACAGCATAAAAGGGAGAGATTAAGTTTCTGTTTGTCTATACTTTTGATAATTTTTTTTTTTTCCAAAGTCACACCAATGTACAATCCAACCTACATACTCTTTTCACAATATGGCATTGGGATTTCTCCCTTGAAAGAGGGCTATATTCTACTCTCTCAACTAATAGGATATAACAGAACTAATGGTATGTGCCTTTTGAAACCAGATCATAGAAGCCATTACAGCTTCAATCTTGGTCCCTAGGTTCTCTCTTTTCAGGATACTTATGCTTCAACCCCAACTACTATCTTCTGAGGAAGCCCAGGCCACAAAAACAGCCCATGTTGGGTATTCCAGGCAAAAGTCCTAGCCTACAGCCATCAGCAACCACCAAACATATCCATGAGCAGCTTCCAGATAATTCTAGCCCCTGCTCTAAGTCTTCCAGCTGAGGCCATAACACTGTAGAGCAGAGACAAACCATTCTCACTGTACTCAGTTTGAATCTCTGACCTAGAAATACTGTGAGAGGTACAAAGAGTTTTTGTTTTGTTTTTTTTAACCATTAAATTTGGTTAAAAGCCATTATGTACAGTAGATTACTAATTCAACCATATTACCAAAAATAATGGGTGTCAATTGGCTCCTTTAAGTGAACACTACATGGAAACCCAGAGCATAGAGGAAATCCAGGCAGCCGCAGAAGATGACAGCAGCAGCAGGAGCTCCATTCTGCACACCTTTTTCTCTCTGCTTGCTTTTGCTTCATGGTAATTTGTCAAAATTGTTTAAGGCAGCAGTTGGGCTTGTCTCTGTGAAAATAGCAAAGAAAAGCAAATAGTAGGGGACTGAAAACCTCTGGGGTGGAAATACAGATATAACAGTTACGTAATGATTTAAGGAAACAGGAGGATCAACAAGTGGTGGCCCCTCTCCAACAGCCTTTCCTCCACAGTGTCACTGGCTGGGTTTCAACTGCCAACCTTTTTATTGGCAGGTGAACATAAACCATTTGCACTGCCCGTAGACTTAGTTCAACTCACAAAAGGGCTCAATGGCTATCTGGATCTCTCTAGGTTTTCCGTGGCATCAGCCTTCTTTGATCTTCTCCATCTCTCCCAATGCCATTGTCTGTAATGTCTCTTACTTTGCATTCCCACAGCCTTCACTTGAACTCCTCTGTCACTCCCTAAGAACCAGTCCTGCTGCTTCCAGAACAATCACTTTGGACTCATTCACCTCTGCTTCAGAACAACTTTGTCTTTTGAAAGACTGACTCATCTTCCACTTTTTATTTGGTGCTGATTTACACAGCCTTCAGCAGCTCAGAGATCCACGATTGAGCAAGAACCCAATCACTCATTCTTGGTCACCTTTTCTCCCTCCTCCCTTTGTCTTTCTTTCTGGAAAGGCCTTACCTCTATTTGTCTGAGTCGCACCTATTCTCCCAAGTCTTTCACGACTAGTTTTCTTGGTTCACATCTTGAACACACTCATCTTTACCACTGAATTGGTGGTCTTTCCCCTTTAACTAGCACTCTTCATTTGATATCCAGAATTGTCCATGAACATTAAATTCCATGTGCAGTCTCTGCTTTGATAACCAGATTGTCATTCGTTTAAAAGTAAAAACTAGTTGTCATGGAGTCAGCTTCCACTCATGACAATTCCATGTGTGTCAGAGTAAAACTGTCCTGCACAGAATTTTTAGTCACTAATATTTGGGAAGTAGATCACCAGACTTTTCTTCCAGGACACCTCTGGGTGGAGACCAACCTCTAACTTTTCAGTTAGTAGCCAAGCATGTTAATTGCTTACACCACCCAGGGACTCTCATTTATAAGTAAAGGTTGTATTTTTACTTATATTTGCAATCTTTGTTTTTAAGAAAGTAACTTCCTTGCTGACAGTACTCAAGGGAGATCCTCAATGAATTTATAGTTGTTTTGCTTCTGTGCACAGTCTTGTGGGTTTTCTTTTTCCTGACAAAACTCCTAACTTTTTTTTAACTCCATTAATATTTCTACAAAAAAATAAATGCAAAGTGATAAAATTCATAATCACCTCCAATAAATAAATAAAACTTGATTTTGCTTCTAAGATTTAACATAAGATTTGAATTATGTGTCTTCTTCACGGCTTCAGTTGTGGAGGTATTTATTAATCTATTCTCAATTTGCTGTGGTCCTGCTGTATGCCACAGCTAAACATCTCCATCTGACAAGGACACAGGACACTAGTGATACTGAAACAATCAAGAGATCTGACTAAACAAAACTGAAGCCATAATTGTAACTCTATTTATCATTTTTTTTTTTTAATGGCACTGAGCAGCCCCACTGTTACCCAGACCAGAATATAAGGATAGACACAATCATGGGAATGTCTGAGTTCTCTGAACATTCACTTTGCTGTTGTTATGTGCCATCAAGTCGAACTCGATTCATAGCAACCCCTCGTTGGGTTTCCGAGGTGGCATTTATGGAAGTAGATTGCCCAACCTTCCTTCTGAGGATTAGCTGGTGGGTTTGAACCGCCAGCCTTCTGGTTAGCAGTCAAGTGCTTTAGGCACTACGCTAAACTTTCACTTTAGTGGATGTTTAAGCTCTTTTTATTTTTGATACTTCATTTGTCCTCTATAACCACCTTATTAAAATATTCAATACTATGAATATTTGAGAGAAAATAGAAAGATGTAGCAAATTCTCGTTAGTCATCATTAACCAGAAAATAAATCCAAAACCAAACCAGTTGCCATGGGATTGACCCCAATTCATAGCAATCCCATATGTGTCAGAGTAGAACTGTGCAACATGGATTTTCAATGGTGAATTTTTTGAAAGTAGATTGCCAGACCTTTCTTCTGAGGCACCTCTGAGTGGACTCAAGCTTCCAAACTACCAGTCAGCAACTAAACATGTTAACCATTTGCACCACCTAGGGATGCCATAGAAACAAGATATTACTTTATATATTCTCCACAAATCTTTGCATCAAAGCCAGTCTCTCTTGCCAAGGCACTCACTCTATGAGATGAATATCAAATAACACAAAAGATGCCTGGAGGAAAATTGATGTGCCTAGGAGGCCAAACACAGCTGCACAATGTCTAGGCTCACAGGGAATCGTGCAGGATTGCATCTGCCAGAATGCTTTTTAGAAAAAATGACACCCAAATATGTGTGTTCTCTCCTACACATCCTTCCAGAATTCCAATTACTGAGAGCTAATATTGATCTGATTATAATTGAAAACCATCACTGACTATGGTTAATGTATTGTCCTTTTAATTGAAAAATTTGCAGAAAGCCCTTAGTTGAAAATTTTCAAAAACTTTTGTTGTTGAAAGCAATTATAATGCCAAGAAAAGAATAGCCTGACTATTCTGAGAATATCTTGACTATTCTGAGAATATCCTAACCACATCTGTGAGGGATCAAGAATGTCCTATCTTCGGGGAAATAACAAAGTTTCACTGTGCAATCCCAGCCCCACTGAAGGTGATCAGGGCAGGTAAAAGATCTGGGTCAAATCTTAGGAATTCTCTTCTTTGGGCTTAATAAATCCTCTAGACAATGTTTTCTCTTTGCCTTTCTCTTCTTTCCAAAAGTAATGGGAATATCACAGAGATAGATACCTGCTGTCAAATCAATTCCCATTCATGGAAATCTTAGGTACAATAGAATGAAATGTTGCCCAGTCCTGTTTCATCTTCATAATTAATGGCATGTTGGAGTCCTTCACTGTGGCTTGTGCCAATCCATGTCATTGAGGGTAGCCCTCCCCCCATTGGCCCTTTAATTCCCCAAACATGATGTCCCTCTCCAGTGGCTGATCACTCCTAATGGCGTGTCCAAAGTAAACAGGTTGGATTGTGATTCGTAAGGTTTTCATTGATGGATTTTTGGAAGTAGATCACCAGGCCTTTCTTCCAAGTATGTCTTAGTCTGGAAATGCCACTGATACCTTTCCACATTTCCACCATGGATGACCCTGCTGGTATTTGAAATATAGTTGCCATGACTTCCAGCATTACAACATGCAAGCTGCTACAGTAAGACAAGGCATGAGAAGGCAAGGAATGCTGGCCCTATAGCTTGCCGGAGTTGTACTGAAAGGAAAAATACTAGGAGTGGGACTTCCCTCCCATATTGTGGCCCAGACACAGGGATTGGTCTATGAAACACTGACCCTTCTGAAAATTAGAGGTAACTATCTTAGCCTAACTGGTTTTTTTCCTCCCAGAGCTCAGCAGTATGGCAGCAATCCAGCAATCAATGGGGACCATATAAGCAATGTCTGCCATCTCTACATCCTTTTTAGGTCTTCCATGACCTTGTCTACTGTGCATTGGGCTTCTGGTTGCCTCATCCACTCAGCACTTGTCTTAGTTTCCTAGTGCTGTTATAACAGAAATATCACATGTGGGTGGTTTTAAAGAACAAAGATGTATTCTGGAGGCTAGAAGTCCAAATCAGGGTCTTAGCCATGTTTATTTTTTTTATTTTCAGTAACCCCAAGTGTTTTGTCCTTCTTTGATTACCCCTTGGGTTGTAGATGACCCTAACATGTCACCTTCTTTTCTGGTCTATTCTGTGTGTCTATTCTGATCTTTTTATAAATCAAAAGTGAGTAGTAGAACTATTTACTCTGGTATATCTCATTAAAATAATAAAAGAAAAGTGCATATTTCCAAACAGGATTGCATCCACAAGTACAGAGGCCAGCAATTCAACACATATTTTAGGGGGACACAATTGAATCCAGACAGTACTGGTTACAGAACATGGAACATACAGAGAGCCAACCTGAGGCTGAGGCAGTTCAGGCCATCCTCTTAGCCATACAGCTCCCCAGTAAAACAATGATTGATGTTGCCTTGCAGGTTACAACTTGTGGACATATTGGTAACACTCTACTAGTTCACTGACTATTAGCTTCAGGCACAGCCCTTTTCCTGATGCAAAGCAAACCAGGTAAGGGCTCAAAAGAATATTGATTCAGATGACATAGCTATAAGTGTCTGCTCCTGGAACTTGATCAACTTTCCATGTTTACCTTGTAGACCCAAAACGTGCAACTCATGAGAAAATGAGTGTCTTACCAGTCGCAGGAAGGTACCCGCATGACTCAGTTAGCACAGAGGTCTCTCTACAGGGTCACCTGGTATCATAGCAACAGCTTTCCAAGAAAAGACAATGAGATTGGAGTTAGTGCTGAGAGTAGAAACAGGCAGAAGCTTGTTATGAGTGTTTTCACACAGGGAAGACGGCGATAGAGTACTCAGAGTCCAAGGTAAACAGACACCAAAAACCTGCTCTCATACACACCCAACACTCTCTGTAGCTGAGCCCAAGGAGAAGGGAAAGGGGAGCTGGGACCTCTGCCAGGAGACCTGAACCAAGTTCAGTTGCTCAAAATAATCAGTCTAATTTGTAGCCTTGGTTGTAGACACCTTCCCAAGACTGCTCATTCTCCAAAGCAATAAAGACACTTCACTGGGGATCTGGGGAGGGGTGAGGAGAATGAAAGGGAGAATGAGAGTCATGTCCTGAGTCTTCATGCATCATCTTTTCCAAAACTTACAAACAAGGCAATATGAAATCCTGGGTTTGCTAATATTTCAGGAGTCTGTCTTTGATTTCCTCCACTTTTCTCAGGCAACATCAAACAGCTAAAGTTGACTTTGCAATTCCTACTGAAATAAAATGTGAGCCATACACATTCAAATGCAGAGCAAAGGTGAGAATTAGAAACAGAGACCTGTCATCTGCTCATCCCCAACTCCTTTATCCCAAAAGGATGCCCCCAGAACTGTGGTCAGAGGAGACTCATCAGGTTTCATGAGTACCTTGCCTTTGGAGTAGCATCATGGGCAAATTGAAAATGGCACATGAAACAGCTCCAGGCCATTCATAGTGAGGGATGTCTCTACTGAGCCTTTGATAGGAAGCACAGCATTTCATAGTGGGAAAAACCATTCAGAGACTGCCAGTCTCTGTAGACAAGCCTCTACCTCCAAGCATGGACATTTCCTTTCTTTGACTCCACTCAGCGTCCTCTGTGCATTCTTTGAAGTCAAACTGCCTCCAAATATACCAAGGGATTCAAAGAATGGAGCCAGGTTAGAAGGGGGGGGCACCTGGTCAACTTAGCCCTAGTGATTTCCTTCTTCCCCCCAGGCCCAGTTTTCCTGGCTATGAAACAGTAGTTTCCTTGACTCGCTCATTAATCTGGAAATCCCGGCCTGGCTTTAGTCTTTGACTATAATGGACAGGAAGTCTGCCAAGAGTTTCAGTGGGCTTGAAGATGAAAGGCTGATGCTAATATGAAATATGACACACAGGCTAATAAAAAAACATGTTCTTTTCCAGGTACATTGCTGAGAATTGCCTTATTCAAAGGCCCAGAACAGCTTTGGCAAAGTGATTCTCTTTTTCCATATTTGGCCAGAAGCATGGATTGACAAAGCAAATGCTACTGTTTCAAAATATGTGGTTGTTATATTTTCAATGTAGTTTATCTGGTCACATATTTCACAGCTGATATTAAGTATTATTAAATGTCCATGCCAGAAAATTTGAGACTAAAATTAAGGTAGCAGTAATTAAGGAAAGCTGCACTCAATCTAGGACCTCTGGTGGTGTAGTGCCTAAGCCATTTGACTGCTAACCAGAAGGCTGGCAGTTCAAACCCACCAGCCACTCCTCAGAAGGAAGGTTGGGCAACCTACTTCCAAAGTGACGCCACCTCGGAAATCCAAGGAAGGGTTAGTCACTATGAATTGGATTCAACTCGATGGCAGTGAATTTGGTTTTGGTGCATTTGAAGGCTAGAGGATGGGCAAGAAGAGGTGTCTTATTAAGAGCAAGTGGGA
>NW_006921743.1:4067251-4082788 GCF_000298275.1 Orycteropus afer afer
ACCATTATTATTATTATTATTATTATTATTATTGCTGGAGAAGGAAAATGATGGATACCATTATAGGACGAGAACATCTCTCCTATGCCTCATAGAGCTGAAAGTGGATCTGGCTCCAGCAAGTAGCTTCTTTTAGGATGTTCTGTAGATGGCTTTGAGTGTAGTGGTTGTTCAATGACAGAATTTTCCCCTTCCATACTGGAGATCTGGCATCAATTCCCACACAATCCTCAGCAACCACCCATTTGTTTTGGGGGACTTGCATGTTGTTATGATGGAACAGGTTTCAGTTGAGCTTGCAGAATGACTAAGAAGAAAGGCCTGATAATCTACTTCTGAAAATTAACAACAAAAACCCTGTAGATCATAACTGTCTGATTTACAACTGATCATAGGGATGGTGCAGGATTAGGCAGTGTTTCATTCCATTTTGCATGAGGTCACCATGAATCTGTGTACAAATCGATGGCAGCTAACAATAACAATGGATAACTTCAGCTGGTGGGTGAAGATTTAGATCAAGGAATACATCATTCTTTGCATTCCTGGATACATTTTTATATTGTGTCTGAATTCAAAATGGTCAAGGTAGACCTGTTTCTTGAAGTCCATTCTTTTAAATGAAGTTATTGGAGGAAATTCACAGGCAGAGTCTTCCAAAAGCAAAAATTTAACCTGGTAGGAAGAAACTGGATGAGAAGAGGGTATCTTATCTGATGTACTGGTGTTTACTTTGAAAAGTGGATTGGAGGAGCAATCAGAGCACAGTAGTGAGTGTCAACCCACATGACTCTGCAACTCTGAACCCCATTGCTACTCTCCTGCCCTTGGCAGCATGGCCAGTGTCAGCAAAGTAACCATTCTCTGATGACATGACTGTCATATTACAGTCCTTTTTTACGTATGTGAACGGGCTTTAGCTTGAAATGTAATGTGAATAAGTGATAGGCAGAGCTGTAAGTCAGCACTGTTTCCTCTTCACTGAGATGTACTTGGTGGACACACTCTGTTCTGATGTGGTCACAGGGTATGGGCAAGTGAGAACAGTGAGAATCGTGAAAAATTGATGCCTAGTCACAATCCCCATGGTACTTGGGGAGACTGTTCTTTCTTGTTTTGTTTTGTTTTGTTTTCCTGGGTAAACAGGTTTTTGGAACAATTCTAATCCACTCCTGAAAGGGATAAAGTGTCTCCCTCCCTACAATGCAACCTCACTCAAAGAAAACATTAGCAAAGCCCTACCTTGCCAGAGTTGGATTCAGACTTTACAGTAAAATGCATAGTAGGTGACCTGCCTAAATTGTTAGTTGCCTTAAAGTTCATCCCTGACTCATGGTGACCCCATGTACAATGAAATAAAATGCTACCTAGTCCTATGTCATCACCATAATCGGTTGCAAATCAGACCATTGTAATCTGTAGGGTTTTCATTGGCTGATTTTCAGAAGTAGATCAGCAGGCCTTTCTTCCTACTCCATCTTAGTCTGGAAGTGCCACTGAAACCTATTCAGCTTCATACCAAAACATAAGCTTCCACTAGAAATGTGTTATTTCACTGTGGCCTAAAATTGCCAAACTTCCTTAGAAGGGCAAGCAGTGGGAACCAGACTGCCACCCAGGAGCATAAAGCCCAGCCCATTGGAAAGGACTTGATTTCTCAAGACTCTAGATCCCTGACCAGGTTGAGGTTTTCACAGGTTGTAGATACAGAAAAGAATTATGAGATGCAATTCATTGTCAGTCAGAAATTGATCATTACTTTGTTTCTTGGGAATATCAAGATTTGGATCCAAAATTCCCTACTTGACTGTGTATCAGAATTTCCCAGGAAACTTAGAAAAGCCTCAGTGTGCAGGCCTTGCCCCAGCCCAACTGACTAGAACCTCAAGGGCAAAGCCCAGGCATCAGCATTTTAAAAATCTCTCAGGTGATTCCAAATGCATCTAAGTTTGAAAACCACTGCTTTAGATCTACTTTTATTTAGATCCCACTCCTCTGCATTATGACTTCACAGAGAAAAAAGAATGTGTAAATTTATAAGCAAATTGAGCTTTCAAAGGATCAAGTTAAACCCAGAGGAAGCAAATGACTGTTACTTCCTGTCCTTGAGGCCCTGAGCACTTTCCTCTTTTGGATGAGTCACCACTACCTCCAAAAGTGGCCCTCCATTCCTGCTGCACAATCCTAAGTACTCATCTTCAGAAGGTTATGCAGAAGCTTGGTTGGCTCTGTACTCCTACACATCGTGGGTATGATGGATGAGGGCTAGAAGAGACTTCTCCCCCAACCTTCTTCAGCTCTTTTGTCTGTCTCTGTGGAGAACCACGTGTGGGCATCCATCTGCAATTATCATCAATTAAAGACCCACCTGAGGACAATTCTATGCTGTACAAAGCAAATTAGGAAGACAGGACAAGGGCTTTGCTCTGTCCTTATGCTCAGGAAGCACTGAAGCCAATACTCACCTCTCTGTTCTGAGCTTAGCAGTGAGCCTAGACACATGTTGCCACAAATGGACATGACGTGATAACAGCCACCATTTGACGGAACACACACTATGTGCGAGCTATTTTGGTGTCAGTTCTGATTCATGGAGACACTGTGTATGTCAGAGTAGAACTTCTCCATAGGATTTTCAGTGACTGATTTTTGAAGGTAGATTGTCAGGCTTTTCTTGTGGAGTGCCTCTGAGTAAACTAGAACCTACAACTTTTTAGTTAGCAGTCCAGTATGTTAATCTCATGTACCACCCAGAAACTCCTGTCTGGGGACTAATGAATGACAAATTTGCTACAAAAACCAAACCCAGTGCTGTTGAGTTGATTCTAACTCATAGTGATCCTATAAGACAGAGTACAACTGCCCAATACGGTTTCCAACGCTGTAAATCTTTATGAGGACAGATTGCTACATCTTTCTCCCATGTAGCAGCTGGTAGGTTTGAACCATCAATCTTTTGGTTAGCATCTGAGCACTTAATCACTGTGTTACCAGGGCTCCCAAATTAGTTCTGGTGCCATTGAAATCAGCCACTAAAAATTCTATGGAGCACAATTCTACTCTGACATATTTGGAGCCTCTATGAGTAGAAGTCAACTGATGGGCTAGACACCATGCAGGGTGCTGTACAGATGTTAGAATAGTCTTTCCAGATGTTAGCATTACCCTCTGCAGTGGCCAGTATAGAGCAAAGGTAGGAAGATTTGATTGGGTTCTGGGAGTCAGATCCAAACTCTGGCCTGCTGACTCCAAACCAGCATTCTCTAGCACAATGTAACCAAGGCAAAGGAAGACATTGGGAAATGTATAAGAGTAAAAGACAACAAAGGTAAATATTATTGCATACATAATCCTATAATAATAATAGTAACAAACAATATATATGACTGGATACATAGGTTGTCCTGAAAGTTGAACAGATGTGCCAAGACAAATGGGACTATGTTCACAATATATATATATATATATATATATGTTTGGCAGAGGATATTTTTACATATATATTTGTATGTGATGCAAATATATTCAGGATATAGTAGAGCATACAGGGGGCAAAGTTATGAAAACTTCTTAGTCATAACCAAACACCTTGAGGTAACAAGGTGTTGAGCTTGGGGATGTAGGACTACACTCTCAGGGGACATCTAGGTCAATTGGCATAACTTACTCCACAAAGACAACATCCTGCTTCAGTAAGTAGTTACTATGGTCTTAAAATCTTGTGAGCAGCCATCTACATGTAACTATTGGTCTTTCTCCATCCAAAGCAAAGAAGAGTGAAGATGATAATCAAAGACTCAAGTCAAGAATTAATCAAAATAACAAATGGACAACATGAACCTCGTGTGCACAACCCTGAGGCCAGAAAAACTAGATAATGCTACTACTGCTATTGACCACTCTGATCAGGATCACAATAGAAGGTATTGCACAGAGTGGGAGGAAAAAAAATGTAGAACAAAGTTCAAGTTTATAAAAAAAAAAAAAAAAACCAGACTTACTGCTCTGTTAGAAATCAGTGGATTCCCCAAGAGTGTGGCCCTTAGACACCCTTCAGGTCTGGAACTGAACCTGCCCCTGGGGATCAACTGTCATCCAAATAATAGATAGGTCTAGAAAGTGAATAATTATACCAGGGAGGAATGTACTTCTCAGTGCAATCAAACACATAAGACCAAAAGGGGAGCATTTTCCTAAAAACAAAGCTCAGAAGGCAGGAAGGGGCAGGACAGAAGGACAAATGTAAAGGGGAAACCCAAGGAGGAAGGGGGAAGAATACTTTTGGATTGAGGTGATTGAGGCCAACACAAAACAAAACGTGTATAAATTGTTGAATGGAAAACAAATTTGCTCTGTAAACTTTCACTCAAACCAAAATAAAAAGTTCAAATAAATAAATTTACTTCTGAGTCTTGGGGCAGGGGGAGGGGGATGGAGAAAAACATCATTCTTTGGACTTTCTTTGGAATCATTGAGCAGCTCTTGCCATGGCCCCAACATTTCAGAAGTCACCTCCAAGAATTTGCTCTATCTCATCTGTTTTAATAAATTGTTCAGGGGCTTCACAAATCCCTTATGTGGCCAGGTTGCCTTTGCATCTGGCCAAGGGTGAGAAAGGTGGATGTTGGCCAACATCAGGGGTGGGTTTTGCAGTTGGATTAATTCAATGCAAATTAAATGCTCAGTGATAAGAAGATTGAGCTTGGAGCCAACAGGTTTGGAGTCATTCCTGGTTCTGTCACAGATCAGCCTCTGTGAGCCTCAGCTTACTTATCTAAGGAAAATGGAGGTAGGACTTTTCTGTCTCATGGGCTCTGAGATGGCTATGACCTCAGTATTTGAAGCCCACCTCCCCGACACCCCACACTTATGCCTTCTCCACCAACACATCTCTTGTCCATGGCACCCAACTTTCAGCCAAGCTACCAGCACCCTCTTGCTAGATGGGCCAGCTTTCCCCCAAGCCCTCTGCCCAGGCAGATGCTTGCCTTTTAAAGCTTCTCTTTCTCCCTTTCTCTAATCTCTGAGTGTCTGTTCTATGTCCATCCCCCAGGCAGGATCTGATGGACTATTTCATATTGAGGTATTAATAATTAATCAAAGTGATTATAGCTTCCAGGGATCTAAATCACTGAATTAGTCAGCCCTCCTCAATTACAGCTGGGGATGTTGTTGTTGTTGTTATGTGCCGTCGAGTCAGCCCCGACTCATAGCGACCCCTCCTTGGGTTTCCGAGGCAGTATCACTACGGAAGTAGGATTGCCCAACTTTCCTTCCGAGGAGTGGCTGGTGGGTTTGAACCGCCAGCCTTCTGGTTAGCAGTCAAGTGCTTTAGCCACTATGCTACCAAAGCTCCTTAGTGAGGCTCAAAGCAAAAAACCCTTGTCCCTATTCACAGTCATGCTATTCTAGAATTCACTTCCCCTGGCAACCATTCCATCTAGAGTTTGCCTTCAGTACCTGAATCTATTATGCTCTTGTCTCAACTCTTGAGTCCTCAGTTCTGCATACTGAAAAGCTGAACAACATAGCTATTGCATCCCTTTCTGTAGCCTCCCACCAAAATAAAATGAAGTGAGAAACTAGCTCTGAACCCTACTAAATGAGACATGTGAGGTCTCCTTCCTAAAGCCTCCAGGTCAGGGATACGGACCAGACATTGACCTCAGCACCAAGCTTCTGCTGCCAGCCTGGGAAACACAGTACAAATTGTCCATGAAGGCTGGGAGACCCAGAGACAGCAGGCCTTTCTGCCCCAGCTCTGGTATAATGCCAGGCCCCATACTAAGAATTATTAAGACTGGGAACATTGCTGGCCAGGCTGTTCCAGCAGCTTTGCCTCTGCAAACCCAGCCGAGGAGTGTTTCCCATAGACAAGCATGTGGTCCACATGTGTTTGCAAGCAGGGGCATTTGCACAGGGCCGGGATCAAACACATCTTTAAACTGGGAACTGTCATTAATAATCTGATTTTTATCTTTATAGGGCTTTGGCCCCCAAGGTATCAAGCTTGCAGTATTCTCACATTTCAGTCAAGCTTCCTTCTAGCACTCACTTGACATGATGTTTAATCTTCACACATCAAAGGAGAAGGCTCAGCTACATTTGTTGGCTACATTTGTTGCTAGTGTTACCAGTGCCTGAATCCATCCTGCTCTGAAAAGAGAAGCAACTGCTCCCAGGTGGTGGAATTCCACTGCCTTCCCACCTCAAGGCTCCTAAATACACTTCAAAGCCATAAAAACAAAATAAAATAAAATGTAAGAAGGGGAACAAAATGGTAAGGTTTTATTTTTCAACATGTTACTAAATAACAATTCAACAATTATTAAAATTGTGGAGGCTGGAGCCAGAATATATGGAGTGTCTGCATATTAAAGTGCTGATATATTTTACCTTTAAAATGCTAACATGTTACGTTTCTGTAGCCTCTTTGCCTCAAGGAGGTAAGAATCTTATAAGAATTTCTAAAGGATAGAACTTTGTGGTCAGTAGCAGTCACTCAATAAGGTAATGTGTCTGCTCAGAATTGGCTCACTGGAAGATAGGCCTCTCTTTCTATTAGCCCTTTTTCAGGGTGCAGCCATCACATATGAGGGACATTGTCCACACACTTGCTGCCCTCAGGGAGACAAATAGGTCACAGACAGTAGAGTCTTTGTACCCAGGTTCCCAACCCCCTCCATACACAAACATTTCTCACTTCTAGGACTTTGCTTCCTATTTCTGCACAGCTGTAGGTCTAGGGTCTTCTGACCTTCCAGGTCCAGCCCAGAAACTCCCACTTCTGCTGAAAGGCCCTTCTTCTTTGCCTACACTCTTCCAGGAGCACTGGCTACAGTACCCCCAATTAGACTCCCTTACAAACAGCCAAGTTTCCCCTCCAAAAATGTGAACAGGGCCTACATGTAATAGGATGGTCAAAGCTAAGTGTGCAATCCAGATGAATAGCCAAAGCAAGTGGTAATGAATCTGCTCATCTACCTCTAAATATTCCCACCCACCTGGACAGGGAGAGGACTGTATGAGGGAAGTTTGGCCCAAAGAAGGTGGTATACATATGTGTGTGTGTGTGTGTGTGTGTGTGTGTGTGTGTGTGTGTTGGGAGGATAATAGTTCCCTACTTGAGGCAGAGTGACACAGGGCTCCCATGAATTTCTCTGAAAGCTTGATGTGTGCTCCCTGCAATCTGAGGACATGGTGGCCTAGGGTTTGCTGGCTTCCTCACCCAGGGAAATTTAGGGTACAAGAAATAGGGGGATGTCTTCCAAATTGGGAAGGAGGAGCTACAAGTTGGGCCACAGCATAAAGATCTGCACAGCCAGACCTATTGGGGCAAACATACAAAGATGCAGGAGGGTTTCCTAAGGACTATCCATCGGCCTGCAAATCACAGGAGGGCAGACTTATAGGGCAACCCTAGGGAGTCCTCAGTGACCTTCAAGAATAGAAGTGTATCAGCCCAAAGCAACAGTAGGTAGGCTCAGGGTAGGAGCTACCAGACAGCCTGCACAGTCCCCTTGAAAGTGTCCTCTTTGCTCAATGTTAGGCCACCATGCAATCACCTGCCAACCATACCAGCTCAAGGGAGACCTTTGCTTCCTCTGCCATTTGTCCCTCATGCCATTTGATCATGCAGATTCAGGAACTCTCTAGAAAACTTGAGGGGGACAGTGAGGAAGGAGCACATGGAAGAAAAATAGAAGAGTGGCGCCCATATCCAACATTCCACTGGCAACTCCCATCCTAAACAAAGCAGGCCCAAGTCATCTCAGAGAGTGAGGGAGGTGTGATGTTAAATCTAGTTCCAGGTCAGAATTAGCTGAGATCCAACATGCTAATATTTTGAAGTCAAGATTGATTGTTCTAGTGACCTAAAGTGAATAAGGATGCTTTATTATGTAAGAGGGATAAACAGGCCACTGCACCTGCCTGAGTTCTCACACATAAAGGGAAGTCTATCCTCAGCTGAGTAACTCAGATAGGCAGTGGAGTTGTCTCTTCATTATAGTTTGCTGGGCATACAATTTCATTTATTTCAGGTACCACAACTAGGACAATGTTTTACTCATAGCTGACACTCATTATATATTTGTTGAAGGAACAAATGTATTCATATGCAAAGAAAACCTCTATGTTGAGCCATATGCAAATACCCACAGGTGGACTCAGGTGAATTTGACATGTATAAGGGAAATCATATTCAATATAATCTATGTCAACTCAATAGGTCAAAGAGGATTTTTTTCCCTTTAAATGGATACATATACGAGCACATCACACAGTGTATAAACAGGGTCTCTCTCCCTCCCTGGAGACATAGATCAGCTTCTTTCTGAAAGCAGGTTGAATGTGAGTGGTTCCAAGAGAGGATATGGGGAAGAGCAGTCCATCCAAACAGCCTCACCCACCTCCCCAGCTTGGCCCACAAAGGTTCTGAGGGTGGTGACCTGGGCCTGAAAGAGAAAGGGAATCTTGCTCTTAAAGAGAAGCAGAATGAGCTTTTCACTATCTAAACCCCCAGGCCTGGGGGTAGCATATAGCCCCTGAGGCCTATCTCCCCATTTTCATCTCTCCCTGTAGCCCAATGGATTGAGGCCCTCACTTTGCCTACTTTTGGTTGAGACCTAAAGCAACTTCAGACCCTCTCCCAATACCATCTGTTATGGATTGAATTATGTTCCTCAAAATACATATGTCGTAAATCCTAACCTCTATGCTTGTGGTTAGGAGCTCTGGTAACGTAGTGCCTAAGGCACTTGACTGCTAACCAGAAGGCTGGTGGTTCAAACCCACCAGCCACTCCTCTAAAGGAAGGTTGGGCAATCTACTTCTTAGTCATACTGCCTTGGAAACCCAAGGAGGGGTCACTATGAGTTGGGTCTGACTTGACAGCTCATAACAACAACAACACTTGCGGTTAAAATCCCACTTGGGAATGGTTGTCTATATTATGTTAATGAGGTAGGATTAGTGTAGGGTGTATCTTGAGTCAATCTTTTCTGAGATCTATGAAACTTTAAACAAGCAAATAGAGATAAATGGAGTAAGATAGATGCCAAGACACATGGCGATCTCCAAGGGATGAGGAAGCAGAAGCTGAAGAGACAAGGACCTTCCTTCAGAGCCAATATAGAGAGAAAGCCTTCCTTAGAACCAGTAATATGACTTCAGACTTCTAGCCTCCTAAACTGTGAGGAAATTAATTTCTGTTGGTTAAAGTCATCCTCTTGTGCTATTTCTGTTATTGCAGCACTAGACAACTGAGACACCATCTTTGACTAGGAAGTAGTCAGTTCCAAGAACCCCAAATGAGGACTGTCAGGCCTATGGAAACTTTGTTCCTATGAAGTGTCCACCTTGCCCTTCCTTCCCGTGGAGGTTAGGGAGACCTACCCTTGATGCTTTAGCCAATCATCACTCCTGATTTTAAGACTGACTGCGCCCTACTCTGAAATCAATCCCTGTCTCTTCCTCTTGCCACCCACCCTATTGGTGCCTGGAGGAACTAGGACACTAACCAAAGGTTTCTTGACCCATATAACCCAATATCTATGCAAAGAAAACTGCAAATGATGCAGATATTATCATTGCAAGTGGGTGAAAAAAGCAAACCCTGTTACTCTCTAGGGTTGTCATTTTTACTTATTACTCCTGATATAGGAAAAAGAGTTTGAAAATAAGACTTAAAACTTAAGAGGATGACCTTCCCAGTTCTCTCTCAAACTACTTAGGACCTTCTATTTTTCAGTCTAACTCAAGAGATTGTACTAAAAGGAAATTTGGATTCAGAAAGGACTAAGATTATTTTATCTTTCCCCACTTATGTGGAATTTGTCTCCCAAGAAAGCATTCAGGTTTGTAGAATCACAAAGCATTAGAACTACAAGAAACACACATAAGATACTAGGTTTCTGAGAACTAGAACCATCCACTCCAACTCAGCTTACTGTCTATGCTAACATGATTTTACCCTTCCAACTTGTTACTGCCATAACTCTATTATCCCAGGAGACTCTGATTGAAGAAGATGAAAGATGCAAATAAATTTATTGTTCATTTGTTCACTCCAGGAACTTCCCAAAAGATCTAGCAACTTTTCAATACAAAGCATCAACAGACATTTTATACTCCAAGATCTTTGAACTTCTAGACCTCAAAGTCCTCATTTTGCTACATTCACCAGCACTAAACCATTATTTCTAGATCCTCATCTAGTCAGTACAAATATGGAGTTCTTCCAGTCAGTTGGCCAGGTAGCTGTCTTCCAAATCTTTTGACCTAGCCAAGTGAGTGCCTCCATTGCCGCATCCATTTGTTGAAACATCTCAGTGGGTATTCCATCAATTCCTGGAACCTTGTTTTTCACCAATTCCTTCAGTGCAGTGTTGATTTCTTCCTTAAGTACCATTGATTCTTGATTATTTGCCACCTCTTGAAATGGATGAACATCCACCAATTTTTTTTTTTTTTTTTTTTTTTTTTAGTGACTGTGCATTCTTTCCATCTTCTTTTGATGTTTCCTGCATCGTTCAATATTTTACCCATAGAATCTTTCAATATTGCAACTCGAGGCTTAAATCTTTTCCTCAGATCTTTCAGCTTGAAAAATGTCAAGCATGTTCTTCCTTTTCAGTGTTCTAACTCCAGGTCTTTGTACATTTCATTATAGTAATTGGCTTTGTCTTCTTGAGCTGCTCTTTGAAATCTTCTGTTCAGCACTTTTATCTTGTTACTTCTTCCATTTGCTTTAGCTGCTCTATGCTAAGGGCAAGTTTCAGAGTCTCTTCTGACATCCATTTTGGTCTTTTCTGCCTTTCCTGTCTTTTTAATGACCTCATGCTTTTGTCATGGGTGGTGTTTTTGATGTCATCCCACAAAATTCCTCTGATTTTCGGTCCCTGGTGTTCAGTGTGTCAAATCTATTCTTTAGCTGGTCTCTAAATTCAAGAGGGATATAATCAAGGTCATATTTTGGCTTTTGTGGACTTGTGTTAATTGTCTTCAACTTCAACTTCAACTTTTATATTAGCAGTTGATGGTCTGTTCCATCAGCTCCTGGTCTTCTTTTGGCTAAAGATATTGAGTTTTTCTATCATTTCTTGCCACAGATGTAGTCAATCTGATTCCTGTGTACTCTATCTGGCAAAGTCTATGTGTATAGACACTATGTGTGTTGTTGAAAAAAAGTATTTGCAATGAATAAGTCATTGGTCTTGCAAAATTCTGTAATGTGATCTCCAGCGTTATTTCTATCACCAAGGCAATATTTTCCAACTACCAGTGAATCTTCTTTGTTTCCAACTTTTGCTTTTCAATCACCTGTGATAATTAACACATGTTGATTGCATGGTCAATCAATTCCAGACTGCAGACTTTGTTAAAAATCTTCAATTTTCTCATCTTTGGCTTTGGTGGTTGATGTGTAAATTTGAGTAATAGTGGGTATTAACTGGTCTTCTTGTAAGCATATGGATATTATCCTATAATTGCCAGCATTGTACTTTGGGATAGATCTTGATACATTCTTTGTGACAATGGATGGCATGCCTTCCTCCTCAATTTGTCATTCCAGGCATAATAGATCATATGGTTGTGTGATTCAAAATGGACAAAACCAGTCCATTTCAGCTCACTAATGCCTAGGATATTGATCTTTATGTGTTCCATTTCATTTTTGACAACTTCCAATTTTCCAGTTTCATACTTTGTACATTTCATGTTCCAATTATTAATGGATGTTTACAGCTGTTTCTTCTCATCTTGAGACATGCCACATCAGCAAATATTGGTTCTGAAAGCTTTACTCTATCCACATCATTAAGGTCAGCTCTACTCTGAGAGGCAGCTCTTGCCCAGTTGTACTTTGAGTGCCTTCCAACCTGATGGGCTCATCTTCTGGCACTATATTGGACAATGTTTCAGGGTTATTCATAAAGTTTGCCAGTAATGTATCAGGCAGTGTTTCACTTCCATTCGTAAGGTTTTCACTGACCAATTCTTTGAGAAGTGGACAGCTTCTTCCTTCTTCTGAGTCTGTCTTAGTCTGGAAGCTCCACTGAAACCTGTCCACCATGGGTAACCCTTCTGGCATTTGAAACACTGGTGGCATAGCCTCTAGCCTCACAGCAACATGCAAGCCACCACAGTAAAACAAAGTAACAGATAATTTTGTCTTCTATAGTTGTTCCAAACCATTCCACTCACTTCCTGCCTAACTGCTCCCAACCACCATTCTCCCTTAGCCATTCCATACCCACTGGCTTGCTTCTCAGCCTGCTCCAGGTGCTCTAACACATGCCTGTTGTGTCCAGCTTGCTTACCCAGCCTGCCCCAGGTGCTCCAACCTGCCTGCCATACCTGGCTCACTTAGCCATATTTGTACCAATTCCAAATAAAGGTGATCCCACAGAATGTGGATATCATAAAACAATATCATTAATATCATGCAATGCAAACGCAATGCAATCATTGCCGTAGAGTCAGATCTGACTCATAGCGACCCCTCCTTGGGTTTCTGAGGCAGTATCACTGTGGAAGTAGATTGCCCAACCTTCCTTCTGGGGAGTGGCTGGTGGGTTTGAACCCCCAGCCTTCTGGTTAGCAGTCAAATGCCTTAGGCACTATGCCATTAGAGCTCCAGATATCACATGCATGTAAAATCTTACTGAAGATAATTAAAAAACAGTTGTAGCAACCTGGATTCAGAAGAGGATGTGGAATGAAGGATATCTTAGCTGATGCCAGATGGATCTTGGCTTTCACGAGCAAAGATGTCTGCTTGAAGACTATAGTGAGCCTACCCCAAGCCCTGGTATTTTCAATTGCCACATATGCATGTGAGAACTGGACAGTGAATAAGGAAGACTGAAGAAGAGTTCTTTTTGAGATGTGGTGTTGACAAAGAATATTGAAAGTACAATGGACTGCTAAAAGAACTAGTAAATCTCCTCGAAGAAGCACAGCCAGAATAGTCCTTGAATGCAAGAATGGCCAGACTTCATCTGACCTACTTTGGTCATGTTGTCAGAAGGGATCATTCTGTGGAGAAGGATATCATGCTTGGAAAAGTGGAAGGTCAGTTAAAGAAGGGAAGGCCCTCAACAGGATGGATTTACACACTGACAGCAACAATGGGCTCAGGTATAGCAGGGATCATGATGCTGGCATAGGACTGGGCAGTGTTTTGTTCTGTTATGCATAAGATCTCTATGAGTCAGAGATGACCCAATGGCACCTAACAACACCACCAATGACAACAACACCCAGTCCTGACCATGCACACACAGTGAACTAGATCTTGAAGTCTCAATAATTTCCCAGCAGCTTTGCTCTACTCTTCCAAAATGCTCCTCTAGCACCTCTTTCAAGGTGATAGAGGCAAAAAACCTCTGGAGTGAAAAAATTCCCATTCCTAGATGTAGGATCCTAGGCTGAAGTTTTATGATAGTCACTCAATAATCATACACAAGAGAAATGTTCAGAGAATTTTAACAGTTTTGTCAATTAATGTTAAATTAATTTGTTTTAGCAACTCATACTCTTCTAAAATCTAATATACGAAATCATGAGAACCTAAGGAAATAAGTAACAGGCCTTGGTTAAGATTCAAGCCCTACTCCTGTGCAGAGGGATTGGTCTCCTTTAAGAAGTGTTCCACTACTGGTCATGAACAGCATATTTTGCAGATACAATTTTTTTTTTTTTTCCCTGAAAGTTCTGCCTGGGTCTCCCAATGCCAGCTCCCTTACTCTGTCGTTACTCACACATCCCACTGAAAGTATGAGTGGGTGGCCATCTTCCCAGAGACACAGAAAGTTATTGGCTGCCTTCCCCACTCCAGAGTCTTGGCCAAAATGAATCAAAGCCAGATTGGCTTGCTTGGGGCTGTGAATTACTATGGAGGCTCAGGCAGGAAGAGCTTCTTGGATGGATTTTCACACTCCCACCAGGAAGGACTGTGCCATTTCATCAGAAACAAGGTGGCCCTTCCTGTGGGCTAATGTTGACTCTCTACAGGAGCCTACAGCATGTGGTGATATCTCATGAAGATCTAGGCTTCCCAAGCTGAACTTCTAGCAGGGAGCTCACTTCAATTGTTTATAAGCCAGAGACCCTTGTTGTCTTTTGTGGTGGGAGAACCTCTATACTAATGGTTTGAGCAGAGATTGAAAGACATGAAAACATAACATCCTCTACTAAAATGGCAATTCAGCTGTGTCAGAAAGGAAGCCCAAAAATTCAATCTTTGAGCAGTCTGCATGTGTGTGTGTGTATGTGACTGTATGTGTGTGTATGCATGTGCATAAGCACATGTGTGTTTGTGTGTGTGTGTGAGAGAGTATGCATGCATGATTACCAGATTGGGAGCAAGACATGTCAATTAAGGAGCACTGAGAGATGTGTTATGAAGTGGTCTTCATTATCATGTGTTCTCAGCCTCTTTTTGCTAGTCAGGTTGCTAATGTGAACATATATTTTTAATCCATCATTACTGGAAATTTTTCCCAAGACTGTTTTCCAGGCTAAGCTCTTGCTCCACTAATTCCATTTTTCTCCTCCTCTACTCCATACATTTATTCCTAGGTTGCCTGTCTTTTCCATTTTCTCACAAAGGCAACCCTGATCACTAGCTCCTGGATGGGAAGAATCCACACCGATTTCTGAAATTATTTCTCAGGTCTATGTGTAAACCAGTCACTGATCCAGTGGCAAGAATGCTCCAGGGAAATGGGAAATGCAGGGACCCAAGCTGTGGCTTCTCCTCTCCTCAACATGTCTACATGGATGACAACAGATGAAAGTAAATTGACATTTTGGTGTAAACCAGTGTTTTTCAAGTAGTAGCATATTCCCCCAGAGGCCTTGTTTAAGCCACAGATTGCTGGCCCAACACAGGGTTTCTGATGCAGCTGGGGTTGACAGTGTGCATTTCTAACTGTCCTGGGTTGATGTGATGGACTATTCTCAGGACAACACTTAGAGAATCACAATTGCAAGGTCAACTAAAGGTCTCCTCAGCTTGCTGACCCACTGAGCTGTATTCAAATCCCTTCTCCAATCGTAAATAATTTGTTGTGAACTCAGGTAAGCGTGTCACCTATACTCTGTACTTGCTTCCTTCTAGCAAATTATCTTCCATAAAATATCATGGGTTGAGCTGGGGAGGAAGAAGTGGAAGGTGGGAGGCTTGAGGTGCACATTAGACTTCAAAGCGACATCTTTTCCATTAAACACTTTAAAAAGATCTTTTGTGGCAGACTTGCCCAGTGCAATACATCATCTGATTTCTTGACTGCTGCTTCTATGGGCATCCAAGTAAAATGAAATCCCTGACAACTTCAATCTTTTCTCCATTTATCATGATATTGCTTATTGGTCCAGTGGTAAGGATTTTTGTTTTCTTTATGTTGAAGCATAATCTACACTTAAGGCTATGGCCTTTGATCTTCCTCAGTAAGTGCTTCAAGTTATCCTCACTTTCAGCAAGCAAGATTGTGTCATCTGCATATATTAGATTGTTAATGTGCTTTCCTC
>NW_006921743.1:4082888-4094034 GCF_000298275.1 Orycteropus afer afer
ATTATTTGGTCAGCACACAGATTGAATAAGTGTGGTGAAAGGATACAACCCTGACACATACCTTTGCTGATTTTAAACCACTCAGTATCCCTTTGTTCTTGTTTTATTTCACATGCATTTGAAAGCTGGAAAATGAATAGGGAAGACTGAAGAATTGATGTATTCGAATTCTGGTGTTGGCAAAGAATACTGAAAATACCATGGACTGCAAGAATTAAAATCTGTCTTGGAAGAAGTACAGCTGAAATGCTCCTTAGAAGAAAGAATGGCTAGACTTTGTTTCACGTGTTTTGGTCATATGAGTCAAAGCTAACTCGACAGCACCTAACAACAACAACAGTATACTATCTTCCAAGGTGGCTTTGAGAGCTGAATTGAATAAAAGAGTAGTTGGAAGGAATTTGCTCCTTGTATTCTTCAAAACCACTACCCATCCATCATTTTATTGAACTGTAGTGGCTTTCATGTTGCTATGATGCTGGAAACTATGCTATCTATAATTCAAATTTCAATGAAGCTTCCAGACTAAGACAGTCTAGGAAGAAAGGCCTGGTGATATACTTCTGAAAATTAACCATTGGAAGCATTATTAATCACAACAGAAAATTGTTTGATATGGTGCTGGAAAACAAGTCCCCTAAGTTGGAAGGCACTCAAAATATGAGTAGTGGCTGCACTTCAGATCCACTGACAGAGAATCAAACTCAGTTCTCTCACATGGAAGGTGAGAATTCTATCACTCAACCTCCAGTACTATGAACTAGAGTGTTGAAAATATGTTCACATTTTTAAGACAAATAGAACTTCAATAAAAAGGGGATGATTTTGCTCATAGCTGACCTCTTGGGAGAATGCCCTAGATCCCATGACACTATTTTATAACTGCTTTGTAGGCAATACTCCTCCTCCAAGACCCCAGCATAAAATAAACTTGCATAGAACTCTAGAAAAAGTATGTATTCCAACAGGGAAACAAAATCAGACTTGGTTCCCTAGGAGGAATTTTGAGCCCTACTCCCACTTCTACCTCCCCACCCCACCCCCAAGAAAAAAACAGTCTGACAAGTATGCACAAGGCTGCCCAAAGGAGAAGAGAAATGATACATGTTCTTGCAATTGGAGGGTCTGGAGAGAGTGCCTAGTGGACCAGCTCTTGGGGAAGTAGATTTGGACCCAGAAGTCTCCTGCACCTACTCAAGTTGTCAATAAGGGGGATAGGTGCTCCAACCCAAACCTGACCCTTACCCCAAAGCGGAATCTAACCTTGCTGAAAGTGTGCCTAAGAATCTTGTCCCAAGGTGCTTGTTAAAACACTCTGCACACCCAGAGTTTCTGATTCAACAGTCTGGATGGGCTTGAGGTCTTGCATTTCTAACCAATTCTAGGCAATGCAGGACTGCAGGTGATGTTGCAGGTAAAGACCCATGTTTTGAGAACCACTGTTCTAACCTGAATGGCAGCACTAATTAACCTCCAGCTACCCAAAGAAAAGCCTTTAATCCCTCCGGAAAATCAAGCATATCAGGACAGCAAGGAAGAGAAGGGTTTCTGAGTTTCCCTGACTGGACCCCTCTCAGTTCTTAGTATGCCCTATCTTCCGTGGCAGCTAAGGACCACCAGACCAAAAGCCACTGCCTGGAAGCCCTTGACTGACAGCAGCCTGAGGCCCTCCACCTTCCACTTATTCTTCCCCAGCTCCAGCTGCCAGGTTACTTGGCTGCTGCTCAATTACCTTTGCTCCTCTTCCATTACCTGCTGAAAGGCCCTGCCTCCCCAATCCCTGGTCATGCATATCACTGCTGACCCCTTTCTCTCTTGGCTTCTTTCTTCCTACCTTTCTTGGACTGATAATTTTAGCTCTTAAAAATTGCATGTGTGAGTTTGGGGAAAGAAAGTTAACTATGTTGTGGAAGCGGGTACCCAGGGATTCCTCCAGCCTGGTGGACAATATCTCCCTGTCAAGCCCATGGCGTGAAATAAGTCTGCACAGGACATTTGGAAAAATACATATTCTAATAGGGAAATAACATCAGATTTGGGTCTCTGAAAGGAGTCTTGAGGCTCCAGAATAACAGAAAACCAGCAGAAGAAAACCTTCAGGACCCTATGAATAAAGCATTCTGAGAAGGCCAATGGCCTGACTTCAAATATTGCTGGCCACTGTTGTAGAATTAATTGGGCTTTTTTAAGAGTCAAACCCTTTTTAAGGGTTTTCTTTCCTCTACTTCCAAGGAAATCATGTGGACATATGTAGTCTGAACACGTTAAAACAAACATGCCTCCCACACCAGCTGGTCTGGTCAAAGTGGGTACATCCATAATCTGACATTGGCTGGCAGTGCTCCTGCAGAACTCTCTGCTTACTTGCTTGCTTCACTTACTTGCCCACCTTCCTCACTTGAAAAATTGCCTGGACCTCAGACTAAGGTGAAGCAGGAATAATGTGGTCCTCAAACACATTTTTTTTTTTTTTCATTGTGCTTTGGGTGCAAATTTACAGAGCAAAATTTGTTTTACATTTAACAGTTTCTGTACATTTGATTTCATGTCCCAATTACCATCCCCAGCCATAACCCACACTCCTCCTCTCCATTGCCTGTGACCCACCCCCATGCCTTTCTTCACTATGCACTCCTGTCTGTCCAGCTTTCCCTCCATGTGAGTTCTGCCCTTCTGATGATCCATGGCTGATTGTTCCAAGGGTATACCTCTGTAGAGTAGGTGGGTGCATCACCTTGGGTTGGGTGTTTTTCATGTAAGTCTTTCTACTGTGGGCTGAGAACCAATTCTTGGGAGTGAGTCCTATCCCAGGCCCAAAGGTATTCCAGGGCCATAATCTTGGGGGGTCCCATCAGAACTCCATCTGACCAGTAATTTTGGTCATTTTGTGTTTTTGAATTTTGTTCCAAATTTTTTGTCCTATTCTATCAAGGATCTCCAGTTTTGATCCCTTCCCAAGTGGTGGGCACTGGTGGCCAGGCACCATCTAGTTCTTCTGGTCTCAATGCCCATAGTATCCTTGAACTAATTGTTTTCAAATGCTCTTGATTTTCTTCAGTCTTCTTCACTTCAGATGAGTGGAGATCATTAGCTACCAAAGTAGATTGTGGAATAAGATTTTTATGTATTGTGTAGTGCAATTGAGCATGGTATCCCCAAAACTATGGTCCTGAGTCAGTAGGCCCAGGAGTTCTCTTTCCCAAGGTGTTATCTCTGAGGGATTACTCCAACTCTGTCTTCTGTTGCTTCTGTAATGATTGTGGTTATTTTGTATCAGTAGTATCTATGCAAGATTATTTTCAGCTAAATCTATCATTGGTCTAGAGTGCATTCCTGCTCACCAATCCCCATCTGATCTTCTCAGTTGTCTATGCATTTATCTACAGCCTGGTGTTTGGTGTTAGTGGTAATGCAGTATTGTGCATATACAAGTATTTGCTTCTGTTGTCTATATCTTTATGTGCACGTTTCAGTGTCCATCCTTTCCCCAATGCTATCATGCTTGTCATAGACTCTTTCCATACCATCCCTCCCCTTGCCCAAATCAACATTTGGCCCCCAACTAGTCCAAAGTTGCTCCTCCCCTTCCCTCCCATTCCCGATAACGTACAAAGTACATTCCCTTTCTTGACTACAGTAATGAAGCCCACTTTTCTTAATCAGTCAGGCTCAATTTGGCAATTCCTCCTTGCCATGATCTGTGTTTGGGTCAGGGACAACACGCAGAGGTAGAAGGCCCAGCCCCCTTTATAAGGACAAAGACTACCATCACATAGAGTGGGGAGTAAGGGCTTACATAGTAACCACACCAGATAGGGAGACACAGTTCACACAGGTAATGTCAAATGCTGGTCACAAAACCCTGACCAAGCCCTGGCCCTGCCATGTGTTCTGTGACCATACGTAAATCATTAAAGTTTCTGGGCCTCAGTTTCCCCATAAAAACAGAGTGTTTGAAATCACAAACACATCAGCTCTTCCACTTGCAAGAGTGCGTCTCAATCAATTTGTATTATGTATTGAATTGTGTCCCCCAAAATATGTGCTGGAGTCTTGACCACTATACCTGTGGATGTGACTCTGTTTGGAAATAAGGTTTTCATTGTTATGTTAGTTAGATAAAGCCTGAGTAAGGCAGGCTCTAAAGCTAATCACATCTGAGTTATAAAAAGAACAGATTAGACACAAAGGCTTACACACATACAGGAAAACAGATGTCATGTGAGGATCCTCTATAAGCCATAGAATCAACAAATGCCTGGAGCTTTAACAAGGAAGGACTTGACACAGCTGAGATGCTAATTTGGACTTTGAGCTTCCAGACTTGTGAGAAAATATGTTCTGTTCTTTAAAGTCACACATTTATTGTATTTCTGTTACACCAGCACTGAAAAACTAACACAACTTTATTGGAGAAATATTTTTCCAGTAAACCCAAATGCCTGAGTTTCACAAAATCAGAACTGTGCTGGAAGAGTGGAGGGACTCTCTCAACAGCATTTTATTGGGGGCTTCTGAAGAACCTTCGAGGGACCTTAAGCCTCTGAAGGAACCATCTGAAAAACAGTTATTTTGATCAAACCCTGTATTTGACAGTGAGAAACCCAGGGCTTGCTCAAGACACCACATAGATTGTGCTTGAAGAATGATGGAAATTCCCTGATTGAATGGAGTTCAGCTATCTATGCTCCCAGTCTGCCCTCCCATGAGCAGCAGAGACTGACCCACAGGGCTCTAGAATGAAGCTCCTAGAGATGACATGTCTCAGTGTATGCGGTGTGTTGGGGTAGGTGAATGGCATCAGAATCCACAGGCATGCATATGAGAAGTGAGTAGCCTAGACCTGAGCTCCCACTGAGCTCTGGCCAGCAGTCAGTCTCTCATTAGCAAAACCACTATCAAAGTACCTAATTGTGAGTTTAATATGAAATTATGGCAAAGTCTGCTGGTGGCCTAAACCAAATTCATTGCCCAAACTTTCTTCTTAGTAATAGAACCCTGATTTTATTATGAGAAGTGATTCATTTCCAGCCCTTCTCACAACTAGTGTGGCCTTATGATAAAGTTGTGGAAATTGCAATAAAAGCAGAAGTGTTGGGATGAATTTCTAGAAAGTCTCCTTAAAAGGAAGGTAGCTTACCTTGTTCCTCTCTTTCTCATTCCTACTGCCTAAAATGCAGATAAAATGACTGGAGTGCTAGAAGTCAACTTAGACCATGAGGTAGCCAAGCAAGTAAAGCAGTACGTAGCAAAATATAGGCATCTGGGTCATTTTAAAATTTCTCAAGCCTCCTTCACAGTCCTGTGCTGCTGTGTTAGACTGGGTTCTCTAGAGACACAAAACCAGTAAAGCTTATATAGAGAGAGAAGAGAAATTTATCTTAGGAAAATACCAACACCTAGACTTCTTCTATGTGCACTTATAGAAGCTGGCAAGTCCAAAGTCCTTGGATCAAACGTCAAGCTGGAGGCTTTTCCCAACTCTCGCAGGTGCTGGGGCTAGGATCTCAAAGTTGGCAGGCAGTATACTGGCTGATGACTCCAATGAATGATGAATCCAAGATCTCCAGGCTAAATGGTGGATTGTTCACTCATGGACAATTGTAGGCAGCACAACAGAATCCCGATCCACAGAAGAGCGTCTCTTTTCCCAGGATGTCCATAAATATACTGGAAGCAGGCCACATTCCTAGGGAAACTCCCTTTCAATGGATTGGCTGCTCAAAATATTTACATCTGATCCCATCATGGGAATAACCACATTACAACTGCTTAAACCACACAGAATTGTGGTCCAGCCAAGTTGACACACAGCTCCAACTATCACAGCCGTCAATACCTAGACTTCTTTTATGTGCACAGATGCACATAATTTCAAACTGCTAAAGGGAGAGGATTGACCATAGTGATGGAATCTCAAGGGCAAAGGCTTAGAGTTAAACTCAGAGATTCTGTCAATTAGCCTGCCCTCTCCCCCTCACATCCTGCATGCTTCTCCTCATCTCTTGTAGTGGAGGATTCTACTCTTTCCAAATAGTCTCTGTCATAATTTAAGCCCTGTCTTCCAGAGCACAGTGTATGTTCTCTGCCTAGACCATCCCTCCTCTCTGTGTGCCAGCTAAATTCCCTTCTAGTCCTCAATTCACTATTACCACCATCACTGATACCTCTTCCATTGGCTATCGCCTGTCTGGTCTCCTGTTGCATTTGCCCCATTTTACTGTGATCATCCCCACTAACTTCTTGAAGAAACTGTGATTTCCCCATTATTCTTTCCCTACATGCAATCCCCAACCCAAATGTATCTTCAACTCAAATCTCTCCCCAGCCCCAATCCATTTACCCAACTCTCTCTATTAGACACAACCAGAACCACAAAAATATGTCCAAAGTTCAGCTCAGCAACTTTCTCCAAAACCTATTTATGAGTCATCATCATCTTTTCCTCATTCTTCAGGGTCTTGACCTCTTCTGTAAAATTTTCCCCAGTTTCTCTAGATCTTACTAACTCTCTCTTTTCTAAAATCCTACAGGAATCCTGTAAACTTCCCCCTCACTTGAACATTTAATGATATATAATGTTATATCATATATATGTTGTATTCCAAAATGCTATTAATAATTTCAGTGTTCATAACATGAAATATACTGACTCATATTAACTGGATATTAAGAGAAAATTGGAGTCCCAATTTAGTCCACAAAATTTTATTTAATTCATACTATACACAGAGTTCCAATCTAATAATTAAACCATGCCTATAGTGTTGTATAAAAGGAGAGAAGCTTAGCACTCTCCTTGACAAAGACAGAAGAGGGCCTCAAGCTTTACAATACACATACAATTCAGATACTGCCACCTACTTTGTAGCATCTAACCATGTTTTTTTGTTTGTTTGTTTGTTTTTGTTCTAAAAAGTCCATATGGAGAAGAAGTCAAGACAATCGTAGATTGTTTTAAATTTAGGATGACAAATGTAAACTTTAGGATAATCACAAAGAAATGTAATAAATCTACTTGCTGAAACAAAGAAGAAGAAAATGAAAAAGTCTCAATAAACACAAAAACATCAACAACAAATGAAAGGGAAAAAGTTTGTATACAAAAAGTGCTCAAAACAGAAAGAATAAAAGAACAAAGAAACCATTAACATCACAAAAAAAGTGTAATAAAATGGCTCTGGTAGTGTAGTGCCTAAGGCACTTGACTGCTAACCAGAAGGCTGGCAGTTCAAACCTACCAGCCACTCCTCGGAAGGAAGGTTGGGCAATCTACTTCCATAGTGATACTGTCTCAGAAACCCAAGAAGGGGTCACTATGAGTCGGGTCTGACTCGACGGCACACAACAACAACAACAACAGTAAATACATACCTACTGATAATCACACTGAATGCAAATGAATTAAATGTACCAGTTAAGAGACAGAAAGTGGCAAATGGATAAAGAAAACAGGACTCATCAATATACTATGTACAAGAGGCATACCTTAGACTTAACAAGCTCCCCATAAAGAAATAATCAGGTTAAAAATCAAAGGATGAAAAAAAATGTACCAAATAATTAGTAATCAAAAGAAAGCAGGAGTGAAAATACTATCATCTGACAAAATAGACTATAAGTCAAAAATCTTTAAAAAACACAAATAAGTACACTGTATAATGATTAAAGGATTAATTCACCAAGAAGGCAAATAATCCAAGAAGCTGGACTATATGAAGAAGAACATGGCATCAGGACTGGAAGGAGATTTGTTAGCAACCTGATATACAGATGATACAACTTTGCTTGCTGAAAGTGAGGATAACTTGAAGCACTTACTGATGAAGATTGAAGAATAGTCTACAGTATTGATTACATCTCAGTATAAAGAAAACAAAAATCCTCACAACTGGACCTGTAAGCAGCATCATGATAAATGGAAAAAAGATTGGCATTGTCAGACTTCATATTACTTGGTTCTACAATCAACACTAATGGAAGCAGCAGTAAAGATATCAAATAACATACAGCTCTAGGAAAACCTGCTGCAAAAAACCTCCGTCAAGTACTGAAGAGCAAAGATATCACCTTGAAGACTAAGATGAGCCTGACACAGCCATGGTATTTTCAATCACCTCATATGCATGTGAGAACTGGACAATAAATAAGGAAGAATGAAGAACAGTTGATGCTTTTGAGTTGTGGTGTTGGCAAAGAATGGTGAAAGTACTGTGGACTGCTAAAAGAGCTAACAAATCTGTCCTGGAAGAAGTGCAGCCAGAATGCTCCTTGGAAGCAAGGATGGCCAGACTTTGTCTCACCTACTTTGGTCATGTTGTCAGAAGAGACCATTCTCTGGAGAAGGATGTCATGCTTGGTAAAGTGGAGGGTCAACGAAAGAGGATAAGGCTCTCAATAAGATGGATTGACATGGTGGCTACAATGATGAGCTCAGGTATAGCAAGGATCATGGGGCTGGCACAGGACTGAGCAGCATTTCATCCTGTTGTGCAAAGCGTCACTGAGTTGGAGAAGTCGGAGATGACTCAATGGCACCTAACAACAAAGAAGGCATAATAATTATAAATCTTTATGCACCCAAAGCCAAAGCTCCAAGATTTATAAAGCAAACACTAACAGAATTGAAGAGAGAAATAGATATATCCATAATGATAATAGGAGATTTTAACACACTTCTTTTGACAAGAGAAAGAACAACTAGAAAGAAAATTAGCAAAGGTACAGAAAACCTAAATAATGCTGTCAACCACCTGGATCTCACAGACATATATAGAACACATCACCCAATAGCAAGAGTACACATTCTTCTCCAATGCACATGGAATATTCTACAGAAAACACCATATTTTAGTCCACAAAGCAAGCTTCAATAAATTTAAGAATACTGAAATTATTCAAAATGTCTTCTTTGACCATTACAATATGAAACTAAAAATCAATAACAAGAAGAATAAAGAAAATAAATTAAACACATGCAAATGAAATAAGACATTAGTAAGATACTAATGGGTGATAGAAGAAATAAAAAATGTATAAAAATACTCAGAATCAAACAAGAATGAAAATACAACATACACATACCTATAGGATGCAGCAAAAGCAGTGCTCAGAGGGAAAATTGTAGCAATAAATGCATACATTAAAAAAGAAGAAAAGTACAAAATCAATAACTCAAACAAATAGAAAAGGAAAGAGCAAAAGGAGATCAAAGCTACCAAATGAAAGAAAATAATAAAGAGCAGAGCAGAAATAAATGAAATAGAAAACAAGAAAACAATAGAATCAACAAAACTAGAAGTTAGTTCTTTGAAAGAACAAAGAAAATAGGCAAAACACTGCCCAGATTGCAGAAAGAAAAAAGGGAGAAGATGTAAATAACCAAAACAAGAAACTAAACAGGAGACACTACAAGAGATACAACTGAGATCATAACAGAATACTATGAAAAAGTATACTTCAACAAATTTGAAAACTTAAAGGAAATGGAAATTTTCTCTAGAACACACTACCTACCTAAAGTAACACAAATAAAGGGTTAAAAAAAAAAAAATTAAACAGGCCTATAACATAAGAAAAGATTGAAGATGTCATAAAAAATCTCCCAACATAAACAAGGCCTTACAGGAGAAAAGATGGAATCCTAGTTGCACACTTCACCCAATCCCTCTACAACAAAGATCAGGAAAATCAGGTGAAACAAACACAAATGATGATCCTAGAACTCTGAGCATTAAATGAGCAAATAAAGAATTAGATTGAGTGCTAATTGGAAAGGAAGGTGGAGTGAGGACAGTGATTGGGGAGAGAAGGTGGGGCTGATGAAGCTTGGCAATTTTAAGATGCAGAAGGCATCATACATGGACAGGGAGAAACCAGCTTCACAGAATACACCCTGAGACAGAAACACAGTGTGGACAGATCTGGAGTGAATCAAAGTGACCAGAATACAAGTTGGATCTGGGAGAGGAATGTTCAGGGAAACAGGAGAGATTCTCAGTGGTACAGGCTACATATAGGAGAGCAAGGAAAGAGCCAGTGAAGGGCAATGAAACAACTTAGTACTAGTCGTTTGGGTTCAGGCCCCAAGCAAAGGGGAAAAAGTGTGTGTTGGTGGTTGGACTCCAGGAAGCCTCCCATTTTACTGAGTCGAGGCAGGAACTAGATAATCAGCTGCATGTGCCCAGAGGGGAAGCAGGCCAACCCCAGTAAATTGCAACCAGAGAGGTGGCTTCTTCACCTCACCTTCCCAGTGATCAGAGGTGAGTCTCCTTTATTCCCCCACCAACTCAGTGGTGAGGGATGCCACCCTCTAACCACACCCCACCCAACCTGATTCCTTAGGACATCTTCCTTCCACCAGTAGCCTCTTGCCACACACCTATACCACCTGTCTGGATATGTCAAAAACAAAGGAAAATAAAAAAAAGCAGAGTGAAACAAACCACCACATAATCCTCAAACAAAAATAACAATGACAAATGTTGTGAGAAAAGAGATAAATTCACTTCAACAAAGAAACAGGGCAAGATATTATATTATTTTCAGTATTCTTACCCAATACCATGACTCAAATGAATCAATGCTTCTTTGGTCTTCCTTATTCATTGTCCAGGAATAATTAGGCTGTTGAAAATATCATGACAAAATAAATAGATAATTAGAAATCATACAAAAACAGCAAATAGAAATCCAGAAGACTAACATTAAAATTACAGAGATAGATGATAATACATTGGAAAGACAAAAGAGTAGAATCAACTTAACTAAAGAATCAATTAGTCAACCAGAAAAGAAATTCCTTGACAATAGTTTGTATGAGGAAAAATCACACACACAAAAAAATAATAATGAAGAAAACCTAAGCATTATGTGGAGTAATATCAAGAGAAATAATCTGTATGTAATTGGAATACCTGAAGGGAAAGAAGGAAAAGAAAAAATAAACTACAGAGAAAATTACTGAAGAATTACTAGCCGAAAACTACCATAATATAATAGAAGAAAAGGTATCCATCCAAGACACTTAACGAACCTTGTATAGGATGCAATACAAAAATGCAATCATTGCCGTGGAGTCGGACCCGACTCCTTGGGTTTCTGAGGCAGTATCACTATGGAAGTAGATTGCCCAACCTTCCTTCTG
>NW_006921743.1:4094909-4103662 GCF_000298275.1 Orycteropus afer afer
CTGTTAGTTCTTTTAGCAGTCCATGGTACTTTCAGCATTCTTCGCCAGCACCACAACTCAAAAGCATCAACTCTTCTTAGGTCTTCCTTGTAATAAGCTTACAAGACTAAAATAGAGAACTACACATGTCAATCTGTAAACAATGAGTACCAAGCAAAAAGAGGGAATAAATGGTATAATCCCAGAAATTCCAAATCGAGAAGAAGTCAAGATGATATCAATATAGGACAGACTCTTTAAAACTTTGTTGTTGTTAGGTGCCATCAAGTCACCTTCAACTCATAATGAGCCTATGCACAACAGAACGAAGCACTGCCCAGTCTCATGCCAGCCTCATGATCCTTGTTATACCTGAGCCCATTGTTGCAGCCACTGTGTCTATCCATCTTGTTACAGGCCTTCCCCTTCTTTGTAGATGCTCCACTTGATCAAGTATGATCTCCTTCAGGGAATGGTTCCTTCTGACAACATGACCAAAGTAGGTGAGACAAAATCTGGCCATTCTTGTTTCCAAGGGGCATTCTGGCTGCACTTCTTCCAGGACAGATTTGTTAGTCCTTTTAGCAGACCATGGTACTCTTAGCTTTCCTTGCCAATACCACAACTCAAAAGCATTGACTCTTCTTCAGTCTTCCTTATTCATTGTCCAGCTATCACATGCATGAGAGGCGATTGAAAATATGATGGCTTGGATTAGGCACACCTTAGTCTTCAAGGAGACAGCTTTGTTCTTCAACGCTTCAAAAAGGCTTTTTACAGCAGATTTGCCCAATGCAATATGTCATCTGATGTCTTGAGTGCTGCTTCCATTGGTGTTGATTGTAGAAATAATATGAAATCACTGACAACTTCAATCATTTCTCCATCCACCATGAAGCTGTTTATTGGACCAGTTGTGAGGATTTTTGTTTTCTTTATATTGAGATATAATCCATACTGTAGACGGTAGTCTTTAATCTTCATCAGTAAGTGCTTCAAGTCATCCCCACTTTCAGCAAGCAAAGTTGTGTCACCTGCAAGGTTGTTAATGAGCCTTCCTCCAATCCTGATGCCAGTTCTTGTTCATATAATCCAGCTTCTCAGATTATTTGCTCAGCACACAAGTTGAATAAATATGGTGAAAGGATAGAACCTAAACCCACATCCTTCTTGATTTTAAACCATGCAACAGCCCCTTGTTCTGTTCGAATGACAGCCTCCTGATCTGGAATTCCCATTCTTCTCAATGTTATCCACAATTTGTCATGATCCACACAATCAAATGCTTTTGCATAGTCAATAAAACACAAGTAAACATCTTTCTGGTATTCTTTGCATTCAGCTAAGATCCATCTGACATCAGCAATGATATCCCTCACTCCACATCCTCTTCTGAATCCAGCTTGCATTTCTGGAAGCTCTCTGTCAACATACTGCTGCAACGATTTTTGAATTATCTTCAATAAGATTTTACTTATATGTTATATTAATGATATCATTTGATAATTTCCACATTCTGTGGAATCAACCTTCTTTGGAATGGGTACAAATATGGATCTCTTCCAGTCAGTTGGCCAGGTAGCTCATAGACAGCCAGACACTGTGGGAGAGAAATCCCATGGATCAGCTAACTCAGGACCATAGTACTGGGGGACACCAGATTCAATTGGCACAAAAAAAAATACATAAAAATCTTGTTCTACAACCTACTTTGATGAGTAGTGACTGAGGTCTTAAAAGCTTTTGAACACCCATCTAAGATACAGCTAATGGTCTCCTGTCATCAGAAGCGAAGAGGAGTGAAAAATAAAAAAGGGCATTTGGTAACAATCAGCCCTAGGACATGATGGACCTCAAGATCAGAAGAACTAGATGGTGCCTGGCTACCAATACCAACCACTCAGGAAGGGAATAAAACTGGAGATCCTGGATAGAGTGAGAGGAAAAATGTAGAACAAAATCCAAAAACACAATAATGACCAGAATTACTGGTTGGATGGAGTCTGGTGGGACTCCCAAGACTATAGACATAGGATATACTTTGAGCCTGGGACAAAACACTCCCAAGGGCTGGCTCTCAGCCCAATATTAAATAAGATGTATACACATACCATTCAATCCAGGATGATGCACCCACCTACTCTATGGAGATATATCCATTGGAGCAATAGGCCATGGGACACCAGAGAGGCAATAGTCACACAGAGGAAGAGTAGGACAGACAGGAGTGCATAACTAAGAAGGGCATGGTGCCAAGGGGTTACTGTGAAGGGAGAGAAGAAGAGTGGGTTAGGGTTGGGGATGGTAATGGGGAGTGAATCTAAATGTATACAAAATGTTGAATGTAAAACAAATTCTGCTCTGTAAATTTGCACCTGTAAAAGCACAATTTAAAAAAAAATTGTGTATCCAACAAAACTGTCCTTCAAATATGGTGATGATATCAGGACATTCTCAGACAAACAAAAATGAAGGGAATTTGTAAAAACCAGACTAACCCTCCAAGAAATGCTAAAGGAACCCTTCCAACAGAAAATGAACAACAGAAGACAGCAACCTAAGATTAAGATTTGTGACAACACCACTCAAGGACCAACTCATGAGAAGAATTCTCAAATCTAAAATAAGCTTACAAAATGGAACAAATCAAATAGAGAGCATAAAGAGTATAATTACAAAACTTCCATATGGAGAGGAAATCAAGTCAAGGTCAATATGGAACAGAATGTTTTCAACTTAGGGAGATAAGATTTACTACAATGTAACCACAAAGATAATTAGTAAACTTCTAACGGAAACAAGAAATGAGAAAATCACAAGGACTTAGTAAACATGAAATTGACAATAATGAAGAAAAACTATAGGAAACTTGACAGTAACATTAACTCAGCACAGAAAAATACTTGGAACAAAGAAACCATTGGCATTACAACAAAAAATCCAGAAGAATGACAATAGTAAATTCATGGCTGTCATTAATAACACTAAATGTGAGTGGATTAAATACACCAATCTGGAGAAAGAGAGTGGCAGATTTCATAAGAAACCAAGTTCCATCAATATGCTGCCTACAAGACACTCACATTAGACACAAAAATAAAAATAAATTAAAAAACAATCAAAGAATGGAAAAAAATTATATCAAGCTAGTAGGAACCAGAAAAAAAAAAAAAAAGAGAGTGACAATATTAATTTCTGGAAAAAATAGACTTCAAGACAAAACCTAGCATAAGGAAAGGTGTCTATGATGATGAAAGTGTCAATAGACCAAAGGAACATAACAATAATAAATATCTATGCACCCAATGAAAAAGCTCCAAAAAATGTAAAGAAAACATTAACTGAATTGAAAGGAGAAATAAACAGATTGGGCAATCTGCTTCCATAGAGATACTGCCTCAGAAACCCAAAGAGGGGTCACTATGACTCTAATCGACTGGAGGGTAGTGAGTTTGAGTAGGAGACTTTAACATACTACTTTAGATAAAGGAAAGAACAAATAGAAAAAAATTCAACAAAGATACAGCATATCTCAACAACACAATCAACCATTTGACCTCATAGATATCATATACAGAGCACTCCACAAAACAAAACAAAATATATATATTTTTTCTTTTCCAATGCATATGGATCATACTTCAGAAAAGACCTTATGTTAGGCTGCAAATCAAGCCTCAATAAATTCTAAAACATCAAAATTCTACAAAGCATCTTCTGAGATCACAATGTTAATAAAATTAGAAATCAACAGTAGGAAGACCAAGCGGAAAGAAAATCAAATACATGGAAACTGAATAACACTTTGCTTAAGGATCACTGTGTAATAAAATAAATAAAATTTTAAATTAAAAAAAAAAAAAATTCCTAGACACAAATGAGAATGAAAACACAACATACCAAGACCTCTGTCTGGGACACAGTGAAAGCAGTACTCAGAAGACAATTTATGTCAATGAATGCACATATCAAAAAAGAAGAAAGAATCAAAATCAATTCCTTAAACCAACAACTCCAACAATTAGAAAAAGAAAAATTAAAGAAACCTACAATATCCAGAAGAAAGAGAATGATAATGATAGATGGATTATGAAACAGAAAAACAGTAGAAAAAAATGACAAGACTAGAAGCCAGTACTTCTAAAAGAGTAACAAAATCAACAAACCAGTGGCATATTTTACTAAGGAAAAGAGAGAGAAGATGCAAATAATATGAATAACAATGAAAAAGGTGACATCAAAATAGAACCAACCAAAATATAAAAGGTAATAAAAGAATACTATGAAGAACTGGCTTCTCTGAAATGGACCCGTTTTGGCCATTTTGAATCAGACAACCTTATGGTACTATGCCAGGAATGACAATTTGAAGAGGAATGGCATGGCATCCATTATCACTAAGGATGTTTCAAGATCCGTCCTGGAGTACAATGCTGTCACTGATAGGATAATATCTATATGTCTATAAGGAAGACCAGTTAAAATGACTGTTATTCAAATTTATGAACCAACCACCAAAGCCAAAGATGAGGAAATTAAAGATTTCTACCAACTTCTGCAGTCTTAAATTGAGCGAACATGCAATCAACATGTGTTCATTATTACTGGTGACTGGAATGCAAAAGTTGAAAACAAAGAAGAGTTACCTGTAGTTGGAAAATAAGGCCTTGCTAATAGATAATGCTGGAGATTGCATAATAGAACTTTGCAAGACCAATGACTTATTTATTCATTGCAAATACCCTTTTTGAACAACACAAACAGTGGCTATACACATGGACTTCGCCAGATGGAATACACAGGATTCAGATTGACTGCATCTGTGACAAGAGGTGATGGAAAAGCTCAGTATCTTCAGCCAAAACAAGGTCAGGAGCTGATTGTGGAACAGATCATCAACTGTTCATATGCAAGTTCAACTTGAAGTTGAAGACAATTAAAACAAGTCCACGAGAGCCTAAATATGATCTTGAATATATTCCTCCTGAATTTAGAGACCATCTAAAGAATAGATTTGATGCATTGAATACCAATGACCAAAAACCAGAAGAATTGTGGGATGACATCAAGAATATCATCCATGAAGGGAACAAGAGGTCATTAAAAAGATGAGAGAAGAAGAAAAGACCAAAATGGATGTTAGAAGAGACTCTGAAACTTGCACTTGAGCAGAAAGTAGCTAAAGCAAATGGAAGTAATGACAAGGTAAAAGAGCTGAACAGATTTCAAAGAGCAGTACGAGTAGACAAAGCCAATTACTATCATGAAATGTGCAAAGACCTGGAGTTAGAAAAGCAAAAAGCAGGGACTTGCAACAAGAGCATTTCTCAAGCTGAAAGAACGGAGGAAAAACTTTAAGTCGCAAATTGCAATATTGAAAGTTCTATGGGCCAAATATTGAATGATGCGGGAGTCATAAAAAGAAGATGGAAGAAATACACAGAGTCACTATACCAAAAAGACCTGGTTGATCTTCATCCATTTCAGGAGGTGGCATATGATCAAGAACCAATGGTGTTGAAGGAAGAAGTTGAAGCTGCACTGAAAGAATTGGTGAAGAACAAGGCTCCAGGTATTGAGTGAATACTCATTGAGATGTTTCAACAAATGGATGCCCTGCTGGAGGCACTCACTCAGTTATGCCAAGAGATTTGGAAGATAGCTACTTGGCCAACTGACTGGAAGAGATTCATATTTGTACCTACTTCAAAGAAAGGTGATCTCACAGAATGTGGAAATTATTGAACAATAACATTAATATCACATGCAAGTAAAATCTTGCTGAAGATAATTCAAAAATGGTTACAGCAGCATATTGACAGAGAACTTCCAGAGGAGCAAGCTGCATTCAGAAGAGAACATGGAACATGGGATAGCATAGCTGCTGTCAGATGGATCTTGGCTCAAAGCAAAGAGTACCAGAAAGATGTTTACTTATGTTTTATCAACTATGCAAAGGCATTCGATTATGTGGATCATAACAAATTATGTGTAACATTGAGAAGAATGGGAATTCCAGAACATTTCAGCAAACTCACGAGGAACCTATACATATACCAGGAGGCTGTTGTTCAAACAGAACAAAGGGATATTGCATGGTTTAAAATCAAGAAAGGAGTGTGTCAGGCTTGTATCCTTTAACCATACTTATTTAATCTATATGCTGAGCAAATAATCTGAGAAACTGGACTATATGAAGAAGAACTTGGCATCAAGACTGGAGGGAGAATCATTAACAACATGTGATATGCTGATGACAAAACTTTGGTTGTTGAAAGTGAGGATGACTTGAAACACTTACTGATGAAGATTGAAGATTACAGTCTGCAATATGGATTACATTTCAATATAAAGAAAGCAAAAATCCTCACAATTGGACCTATAAGCAGCATCATGTTAAACAGAGAAAAGATTGAAGTTGTCAAAGACTTCACATTGCTTGGTTCTGTAATGAACGCCAATGGAAGTAGCAGTCAAGACATCAAAAGATATATTGCATTGGGCAAATCTTCTGCAAGAGGTCTCTTTCAAGTGCTGAAGAGCAAAGATATCTCCTTGAGGACTAAGGTGCACCTGACACAAGCCATGGTATTTTCAGTCACCTCATATGCATGTCAGAGCTTGACGATGAATAAGAAACACTGAAGAAAATTTGATGCTTTTGAGTTGTGATGCTGGTGAAGAACGCTGAGAGTTCCATGAACTGCTAAAAGATCTAACAAATCTTTCCTGGAGGAAGTGCAGCCTGAATGCTGCTTGGAGACAAGAATGGCCAGACTTCATTTCACCTTCTTTGGTCATGTTGTCAGAAGGGACCATTCCCTGGAGAAGAATGCCATGTTTGGTAAGGTGGACAGTCAATGAAGGAGGGGAAGGCCTTCAATGAGATGGATTGACACAGTGGCTGTGGTGATGGGCTCAAGTATACCAAGGACCGTGGAGCTGGTGCAGGACCAGGCAGTGTTTCATTCTTCTGTGCACATAGGGTCACTATGAGTTGGAAATGACTTGACAGCACCAAACAACAACATTTGTGTAAAATAGTATTTATCTTTGTTGTTTTTAACTCTTGTGCTCCTTCCAGTGTCTTCCTTTGCTTTGATAATTATGTGCTGACTTTTCCTTATTGTATATTGCCTTTTCCTTCACACAAGATAATACCTGTCTACTCTCTAGTTAAGGACTTAACCTTCTTTCCCCTCCCAACCTGGTAACCTTCAAAGATGTTTCTTTGTGTGTGTAAACATTTTACTGATTTTTGTACTGTAGTGGTATCATACAATATTTGTCCTTTTGTGATTCACTAAATTCACTCAGGACAATTTCCTCTAGTTTTATCCATATTACGAGGTGTTTCACAGGTTGATCATTATTCTTTAACATTGTGTAGTATTCCATTGTGTATATGTACCATAATTTGTTTATCCATTTATCCACTAACAGGCACTTAGATTATTTCCATCTTTTTGCTATTATGAATAATGTTTCAAAGAACATGGGTGTACATATACCTATTTGTGTCACAGCTTTTATTTTTCCAGAATATATATCTAGTACTGGGATTGCTGAATCATACCCACTGCCACTGAGTCAATTCCAACTTGTAGAGACTCTATAGAACAGAGTGGAACTGCCCCATAAGGTTTCCAAGGCTGTAAATCTTTAAGGAAGCAGACTACTTCATCTTTCACTTATGGACTGGCTGGTGGGTTTGAACCTCTGATATTTTGATTAGCAGTTGAATGATTTAACCACCACTGTGCTACCAAAACTCCTTTGCAGGATCATATGGTATTTCTATTTCTAATTTTTTAAAGAAGTGCCATATCGTTTTCCACGGTGGTCACATCATTTTACAGTCCCACCACCTAGCCAGCATTTGTTGTTTTCTGTATTCTTGAATTTTGCTATTACTACTGGGGTGAGATGGTATCTCATTGTTGTTTTGATTTGCATTTCTCTAATGGCTTTTTTCTCCACGTGCTTGTTGGCTGCCTGAGTGTCTTCTTTGGTAAAGTGTAGGTATTTGTTCTCTGCCCATTTTTTAATTGGATTGTTTGTCTTTTTGTTGTTGAAATGTTGAAATTTTCAACAAATTTTAGAGGTGCATCATTGCCAAAATATTTACGCAGTCTATAGGTTCTCTTTTTACTCTTTTATGTGAACTCTTTTGATGCAATAAATGTTTATAGGATGTCTCAGTTGTCTAGTTTGTCTTCTGCTGTTTGTGAAATTTTAGTTACATTTGGTAGTGTATTTATGTCATGTAATAGGATCTCTAAGTTTGCTTGTACTTTTTTTTTGATGATCTTTGTAGTATTAGATTTTACACTGAGGTTTTGTTTTGTTTTGTTTTAATCCATCTTGCATTAGTTTTGTGTATGGTGAGAGATATGGAACCTGTTTCATGTTTCTGCAAATGAATATCCAGTTTTGTCACTTCTTAAAGAGACTATCTCTTTCTCATTTAATGGGCTTAAGCTCTTAGTCAATGATCAGCTATACATAGGTGGATGGGTTTATTTCTGGGTTCTTAATTCTGTTCCACTTGTTTATGTGCCTGGCACTGTACCAATACCAGGCTATTGTGACTATCATAGCTGTATAGTAAGTTTTGAAATTGGGGGGTGTTAATCTTTTTTTTTTCTTTAGTAGTGCAGTAGTGTTTTATTTACCCAGGGTCTCTTTCTTTTTCATATAAACTTGGTGATTAGTTTTTCCATTTCTCTAAAGAATGATGATGGAATTGTGATCAGGATTACATTATGTCTATA
>NW_006921743.1:4104875-4105422 GCF_000298275.1 Orycteropus afer afer
ATCTAACAGTGTTCCCTCCCCTCCCCTCCCACCCCTGATAACCAACAAAGAAAATTTCCTTCCATAGATAAACCTTTCCTTGACTTTTACAATAATGGACTTAGGTATTATTGACATTTTTTCACAATGTTTAGTAATCCTTTTCATGATCATGGTATATTTTTCCATTTATATAGGTCTTTTGGTTTCTCATAGTGGTGTTTTATTGTGTTCTTTGTATAGGTCTTTTGTACCTGTGGTTAGATTTATTTCTAAATACTTCATCTTTTGGGTAGCTATTGTAATGGTATTGCTTTCCTGATTTCTTTTTCAGAGTTCTCTTTATTTGTGTAAAGGAATCAGACTGATGTTTGTGTGTTGTCTTTGACCCTGACACTTTGCTGACTCCTTCTATTAGTTCCTGTAGTTTTCTTGTTGAGTCTCTGAGATTTTCTATGTATAAGATCATATCATCTGGGGGGCGGGGCAAGATGGCGGACTAGGCAGAAGGATTGCACAGACCCTCTTCAACAAAGAAAAGGGAAACCAATTAACACAGACACAGAAG
>NW_006921743.1:4114206-4138602 GCF_000298275.1 Orycteropus afer afer
ATATCATCTTCAAATAGCGATAGTTTTACTCTTGTTTGCCAATTTGGATATCTTTTATACCCCTTCCTCCCCTTATTGGTCTGACTAGGACTTCTCACACAATATTGAATACAAGTGATGATGAAGATCCAAGTATTACCTGTGCCGTTCAATGATCTTTCTTTTTTGGTCTGGGCTTTGCTCTTTTCAGCAATTTCTGTGCTTGCATTGTGGGGGAAGCAGTGTTAGTAAGTTGTCTCTTTGTATATATCTGTAGATGCATCATACTTGGTATGGCTTGTTTTCATTGTCCCTAGGATTTTTCCAATATTAGCCAATGTGTTTTTAAGACTGCCTTGGGATAGAGGGTATTTCTCACCCATAAGGACCTTGTACAGTGACTTCCTCATCAGATCTTCATGGTTAGACCTCCATCTTTCTGCTCCACTCTCCTATCCTTGCTCATGTTCCAAAGTGGCTGCCAGAGCACCCACTTACAGAGTTACTGTCCAGGCAGGAAGATGGAAGAAAGGGGAGAAAGGGAGGGTCCGAAGTGTAGTCCCTCAATGGGTTCTGTTCCCAGGAAAGAAGGGAAGCAAGGGCACTGGATGGATAGCTTCACTCCTTATCCTTGCCATTTATCAAGAGAATTTAGGTAATCTACCTGTAGGCTATGTAATATGGCAATGGGAAGCATTTATTTCATAAATTCCTTCACATGAAAAATCTAGCTAAGTTACTGAGCCTATTGACATGAAACAAATTATTTTTCTAAAATGAATCAGATCTGGCTTCCAGCACTTGCTTATCAAGGTCCAAAACCAAAAAAGCCAAACTCACTGCCATCAAGTTGGTTCCGACTCATAGCAACCCCTCCCTGAGTTTCTAAGGAAGTATCTTTACAGAAGTCAGCAGGTGGAAAAGCAAACAATCCAAGAAATTAGGGAAGGAAGCCACTTTCTATTTTCTTTCAAAACAGCAGTACTCCTTGGCCCCTGGACAAGCTGGCTTAAATGTCTGAACTGACCTGAACACAGAGTGCCCCAAAACCTACTAAGGGTTTGTGATAGATTAAATTAGGCCTTCCTAAAGTATGTGTTGGAATATTAATACTTATATCTGTGGATGTAATCCAGTTTGGGAGTAGAGATTTCTTTTGTTATGTTAATGAAACCATGTCAGTGTAGAGTGTGTCCTGAATCTAATCATTTCCAAGTTGTAAGAAGTAACATAGGCACCAAGATAGATGCCATGTAAACATCATCAAGGAAACAAGGAATGCTGAGATTGAAAGACACAAATTCTTCCCCCACAGCACACAGGAAAAAAGACTTCTCCTAGAGCTGTGCCCTTAATTCAGACTTCTAACCTCCTGAAATGGAGTCCCTGGGTGGTGTAATTAGATAAGCACTCTACTACTACCTGAAAAGTAGGCAGTTTGAACCCACCCAGAGGCACAACAGAAGAAAGCCCTGGCAATCTACTTCTGAAAGGTTACAGTCTTGAAAAACCTATGGAGCACTATATTACTCTGATACACATGGAATCATGAGTCATAATCAAAATGTTTGGCACTCCTTGAGTAAGCACCCAGAGCACTGCATAGACATCTGGCTGCCCCTCTTGAGTGAGGAGTAGAGGTTACATTCTCATTTTTCTACCCAGGCGACTAATTAGATAAAACACCAAAAAGATAAAATACCAACTAGTCACTAAAAATGTAGGCCTCCAGCGTAATAACAGCACACAAACCACCACAGTAAGAGAAACTAACAGACAGGTAGGTGGTAGTAGAATTTATAAATATACATTTGGACTATCTGCAAATTAATTCCTTTTGCTGTTGTTGTTATGTGCCATTGAGTCACCCCCGATTCATAGTGACCCCTCCTTGGGTTTCCGAGGTGGTATCACTATGGAAGTAGATTGCCCAACCTTCTTTCCGAGGAGTGGCTGATGGGTTTGAACCATCAGCCTTCTGGTTAGCAGTCCAGTGCCTTAGGCACTATGCTACCTTTTAGGGTAAATAAAATTACTCTTAAACTTTCCAAAACTAGTGCCATTTAAGTGATTCACTCTCAAAATAATCAACTTCTATTTTCCCTTTCTTAATTCAGTAATTACATATTTCAAACCTCTCTGATTCAATTTCCACATTCATAAAACAAGAATCTGAACCAGAAAAATTCCATGTGAGTCTCTAAGAGTGTAGGATTCTACCTTAGAAAAGGTGACATTAGCTCTGCTTGGGATAATTAAACCTGATCTGGTTCCAATTTGAGTTCCAGTGAAAATGTTATCCCCTTGTCTGTGACTGTGACTGAAGCCAGGGGTAATGATAGGCACACACAATCATATGCACACACACAAACATGAGCACACATATGTACACATGCATGCAAACACATGTACACATGTTTAAACATAAAAGGCATATATATACCTACTCCAGGCCAGATATCTTTTTCAGTTTCCTAACTCCTTATGTCAAGTTGTAGAGAAAAAGGCCCAATACATTTAGGGAAAGTTCTGAACAGCAAGATAAAGGAAAAGAATAGTTCATCACACTTTCTCAGTAGCTGTTCTTATTAGATGCCTTCAAGTGGATTCCAACTTATAACAACCATATGTGTGCAGAGTAGAACTGCTCCATAGAGTTTTCAAGGCTGTGATATTTTGGAAGCAGATCATAAGGCCTGTATCACATGGTGCCACTTAATGGGTTTGAATCACCAACCTTTCAGCTAGTAGTCCAGTGATTAACCATTTTCACCACCCAGGGACTACTTCTCAGTTGTTGTTGTTATTGTTGTTATGTGCTGTCGAGTCAAACCTGACTCATAGCGACCCCTCCTTGGGTTTCCAAGGCAGTATCACTACGGAAGTAGGATTGCCCAACCTTCCTTCCGAGGAGTGGCTGGTGGGTTTGAACCGCCAGCCGTCTGGTTAGCAGGCAAGTGTCTTAGCCACTATGCTAAAGACTGAAAAATTGGTGGTCTTTCCAGAGTTAGTTTGTGAAATCACATGTAATCTAACTTTTGTGCTGAAAGAGAATATAGTTTCTAGGGTTCTTAAATACTACCCATGTCTTCCGTAGGATGTTTTTCAGAGATCTAGATCAAGAATGACTAATCTCTAACAATTTGACTAGGTAAATTACTCATGTTCTTCTACCATTTTGAGTATCTTGGAGTTAGAGAGGCTTCCTGGCTCAAACCATATTTTGTATTCCAATCCAAACGCACGTGTGCATGAATGTAGCCAGGTAGATGCTGTGGAGTCCACTCTGACTCATAGCAATACTGTGTGTGTCAGAATAGAACTATGCTTCATAGGGTTTTCAATGATTGATTTTAGTCCTGATGTAGTTTGATATCCTCTGGATATTTCTTGAATCACAAGCCAAGGCGCAAGACTTGGAATCATCATCTTCTGATTAGTTTATTTATAGTGAAGAGCTCTGGTGGTGCAGTAGTTAAGGCATTCAGCTGCTAACCAAAAGGTCAGTGGTTCAAACTCACCATTTGCTCCATGGGAGAAAGATGAGGCAGACTACTTCTGTAAAGATTTAAAGCCTTGAAAACCCTATGGGACAGTTCTACTGGGTCGTATAGGGTCACTATGAGTCAGAATTGACTCAATGGCAGTGGGTTTGGTTTTACCACTTACCTGTTTGTTTGTCATATTGTGATGGCTTGCATGTTGCTATAATGCTGGAAGCTATACCACCATTTTCAAATACTGGCAAGGTCATCCATGATGGACAAGTTTCAGTGGAGCTTCCAGACTAAGACAGACTAGGAAGAAAGCTCTGGCAATCTACTTAGAAAAATTAGCCAGTGAAAACCCTATGGATCACAATAGAATACTGTCTGATATAGTGTTAGATGATGGATCAATGAGGTTGGAAGGCACACAATATATATATATAGTGGCTACAACAATGGAATTGAGCATACCAACAATCACAAAGATGGTATAGGACCAGGCAGCACCTCCTTCTGTGGTACATGGCACCACCATGAGTCCAAGTCGACTTGATAGCAACTAACAACATTTGTAGTGTATTCATTATTTGGTCAATTGAGCTCATCCACATTTGTTAAAGAGTAAAACATGTCTTTCCTAAGTAAAATATTTAGCAGATGTCAGGCACTTCTAGTAGACTTATATTAAGATCCAGATAGTAGGAATCAGTCCACTTACAAAGGGAAGTCTATTTCACTAATACAATGCAACACACCACTGTCGAGTCAAATCCAACTCATAGCGACTTCTCCTTGGGTTTCCGAGGCGATATCACTACAGAAGTAGATTGCCCAACCTTCCTTCCAAGGAGTGGCTGGTGGATTTGAACCACCAGCCTTCTGGTTAGCAGTCAAGTTCCTTAGGCACTCCTTTAAAGTGAGAACAGCTGTGTCTAAAATATTAAAACAGTGAAGTTCATTTTTTAAATATTTTAATTGAATTTCAAGTTCAAAAGCAATTTGAGTTCATGGAACAATTACTTGGTTTTTTAAAAAATTCAATTGAAGTTTAATTCATTGTTTTTAACTTCAAGTTTTCCCCCAGTAAACACACTTTAAAATTAAAAATAATAATAATAATAAAACTGCCATCCAGTAGTTTCTGACTCATAGCAACCCCCATTTGGGTTTCTAAGGCTCTAAATCTTTAGGGAAGTAGATTGCTTCATCATCCTTGCATGGAGCATCTGGTGGCTTTGAACGCTTCCGATTAGCGGCCAAATGCCTTACACACTGCACCACCAGAGCTCCTTACAATTTCAAATATATGTAATTATTTTCTTTCTCAAGAGAAAATAAAATTAATCTCCTCTAAGTCCTGAATTTTAGATGAATTAATCTGAGTCCCAACAACAAATGGGGCATTTATTTCATGTAAGAAGAAACATTTGCAAACCTCCTTCCTTTGCTGAGAAATTCCAGGGTTCTTCAAAGACTGCTACTGATCTGTGCTCCCCCTTTACCATAAGTGGCCCTTGAAGTGTCTGCTCATTCCTTGGGATGAGTCTTGCATTTCTAGCTGCTTGGAGAGAAAATCTTCTGGGGTCACAGTGACCCTTTTCCTACATTATGTCAGAGATGTGTGTTCTGTTCTGTCCAGAGGAAAGGGGAAAGTGGGACTCTCCTAACTGTTTATGACAATAAAGCATAGATGGGGGAGGGGGGAGCTGTTAAGAATTTTGTGGTTACTGGATTCAAATAACTCATCCCTGTGCCATCATGGCTTTATAACTCATCCAATAAACATCAATAAATGGAGTAGTGTGCTCTCAAAAATCTAAGGATGTTAAGGAAAGTTTATAACTCATTCATAATGGCAGTTTTGCTGCATTACATAGACCAATGTTTTATATTATCTTTATGCCTTCAGAAACTCTGCTTGGGGTAATTAAACCTGATTTGGTTCCAATTTGAGTTTCAGTGAAAGTGTTTTCCCTTTGTCTGTGATGGTGACTGAAGCCAAGGGGAATGATGGGCACACACATCACATACACACTCACAAACATGAGCACACATGTATACATACAAGCACACATGTGCATTCACACTTGCATACATGTCTACATACACACACACACACACATATGGAAACAAACTATGGAAACAAAGGAAATGATTCTATAGCAGTTTTCTTTATCATCTGTATCTCTTGTGCAACTCTCTGTACCCTCCTTTTCCTTAGTGATATTGCTCAGGTCACACACTTTTGTTATGCACAGTACTACATTATCAGTAATAGCAAACACTAATCTATGGATAGATACATAGATAGACAGGCAAGAAGTTCAGATATGGGTAGGTGAATGGGAATATACCCACAACTATACAGAGGCTTGTCATTGTTGTTGTTATGTGCCATCAAACTGTGTCCAAGTCATAGCAACCCCTCCTTGGGTTTCTGAGGCAGTATCACTATAGAAGTGGATTGCCCAATCTTCCTTCTGAGGAGTGGCTGGTGGGTTTGAACCACCAACCTTCTGGTTAGCAGTCAAGTGTCTTAGGCACTACACCTCCACAGCTCCCATACATAGGTTTAGAAGACAATATTCCTATATACGTACATTCCTACATACATATTTGTAAGTGCTACAAAAATGTCCCTATGCAGTATCAATCTACATCCATAAATATTTACAGTCTTGAAAACCTAATGGGGGTCACTATGAATTGGAATTGATTCAATGGCAGTAGGCTATATGTAGTACAAAGTTAACAGAGGGAAAAATTAGGAAAACTTCTTAATCACATCTAAGGACTTTGAGGGAATGAGTAACTGGGCCTGTGGGTTTGGGATCATGGTCACAGAGGACATCAAACTCAATCAGCATAACATAGTACACAAAAATATTGTTCTACATCTTACATCATTAAGTAGTGAAGACTGATGGTTCAAACCCACCAGCCACTCCTTGGAAGGAAGATGGGGCAATCTACTTCCATAGTGATACTGCCTCAGAAACCCAAGGAGGGGTCACTCTGAGTTGGGTCCGACTCAACGGTACATAACAACAACCAAGTCTTAAAAGCTTGTGAGTGGCCATCTAAAATGCAACTATTGTTCTCTCCTCTTCTGGAGTGAAGAAAAGTGAAGAAAATCAAAGATACATGGAAAGAGTTTGTTCAAAGGACTAATAGACCATGAGAACCTCACCCTATATGACCCTGAGACCAGAAGAACTTGATGGTGCATGGTTACCAATGCTAATCACTTGGAAAAGGATCAAAATTGGAGATCTTGAACAGAGCTGGAGAGAAAATGTGGAACAAAATTAAAAAGCATAGAAAAGACCAGGTTTATCGGTTGGATAGAGATAGGAGACACACTCAAAATATGGTCCCAAATCACCCCTTGGGCCTGGAATTGAACTCACTCCCATGCTTAACTTTCAGTCAAACAATAGATAGGCCTAAAAACCTATGAGCCAAACAGCTACACCAGGGAGATGCAATCCTTAGAACAATCAACCATGGGAAATCAGAAGAGCAGCCTTTACAAAGGAAAAAAGCTAGGGAGGCAGGAATGCATAGGCAAGAAAGACACAGGGAAAGAGTAACCACAGGAAAGAAGTAGGAGGAGAGCTGTTACACTGTTGTTGTTGTTGTTATGTGCCTTCGAGTCGCACTCGACTCATAGCAACCCCTCCTTGGGTTTCCAAGGCAGTATCACTACAGAAGTAGATTGCTCCATCTTAATCAGTGTCACAAAGCAAAATGTGTATGAACTGTTGAATGTAAAATGAATCTACTTCTTAAAATTTCACCCAAATCACAATAAAAAGTTAAAATAAAAAACACTAACATACGCACAAAAGAGATGTGATTCTCCACCTTGATAGTAACAAGGAGTTCTGCTGGTTTTGAAATTTTTCTCATTTGGCTCTTAGAAAGTTTTTCAGACCACCAGAGTATTCTTTTAAAGACTCAAACAGTAAATATACATGAAACAGAAGGGTCCTAGGAAGTAAATTGAAATTTCTTCCTCATGTGATTTCAGAGGGTGTGGCACTCATTCATATCTTCATTTAAATAAATAAAAGTTATTAAAATCTGGCTAGGTGCTGGAGATAGAATGGTTAAAAAAAAAGAAAGAAAGAGAAGAATGGTGAAAAATCATTGAGACTAGTTGGAGAGAAAAGTAAATTTCAATGCAATATAATAACTGCTGAAATTGGTGAGATGAAGTAAATTCCCTGATAAATCACACCAAGAACATCCCAGAGTTGCTTATAAATGGGACCACCTGTTCTTCCTCCCCTCAGTGGGTGGAGCTACACCTGATGCAATTTCCTCAAAGCTTCCAGATCCTGGGAGCTGCTGTTCCCAGCAACTCCCAGGAAAACAGACACTGAAGCTCAGCTAAGGCCATTTGTTGTACAAATGTGAGCTCTTTTTGTCCTTCTGTCAAAGTAGCTCTTTCACTTGCCCTATGAAAAGGGATGACAAGAGGGAGCAGATTCCCTTTCTGGAGCAGAGACCCAGTGTGCCTAATTACATCTGGCCCAAACATAACCCTGTCCAGGAGGCTAGTGGATAGATAAGGACCTCTGCTGCTACTCTGTGTCCACCTGAACACATCATATGACATTCAGGGTCTATGTGCAAACACAGGAGGGCTTCTACCCCTAGCTAGGACAGGGACTACTTACTAGAAGCAGTGATTTCTATACTAAAATCAACAGGCAAAGAAGAGTTGGTTAGGTAAAGGAGAGAGAACACTCAAGGCAGAAAGAGCACCAGGCTAGAAGGCTGCTTACCCCTGAGGCCTTGTCTTTCTCTATTCTTTTCTTCTTAGGCTACATTCAGCCATGCTGAACACTCTCAAGTTCCTCACATACCAGCTCTCCCTCTTATACACATCCTCTGTACTTTGTTTGAAGTTGGCTTCTTAATATAGCCAACTTCATGACTCAGCAACTTCCTAAAAGACTCTCAGAATTGCCAGGGTTTAGCCATGGTTGGGTCTTAGAGAACATTGCTGATCCTCTCCTCTCCACTGAGCTTAAGGGTTCTCAGGCTAGGTCTTTTTTTCAGCCCTCTCTTAGTGTTTTATTCCAGCTGAAAAGGCTGGTGAGTGAATATGTTGGGTGTCTAGCACAAAATGAAGCTAAAGTTACTACCATTGCTACAGTTAAGAAGGATATGAACTTCTGGAGACTGAATCGTAAGACAAAAAAATACATATATATTTCTTTGACTTCAAATCTTCCCTAGGTAGAGGCCAGTCCTAACTGTAGCCTCAGGATTTGGTCAGTTTTAGAAATCCTGTCAAAGCTTTGGGAGCTCTGGTGGCATAGTGCCTAAGGCATTTGACTGCTAACCAGAAGGTGGTGGTTCAAACCCACCAGACACTCATCAGAAGGAAGATTTGGCAATCTACTTCCATAGAGATACCAACTCGGAAACCCAAGGAGGGGTCACTCTGAGTCATGAACAACTCGATGGCAGTGAGTTTGGCTTCTTTTTTTTTTTTTCTTAATGAAAACTGTAGCAATAGGGGAACATTATCTGTAATAGCAGCAAAGATGCTGCAGAAAAACAAGGAGAGTAGGCTCTGCCTGAGTAGCCAATGGGGGTTGGTTAATTTTATGTGTCAACTTGGCTAAGCTATGATTCTCAGTAGTTTGGCCAGATACCAGACTGGTTGTTGTTCTATAATGCATAATGCAGTATAATGTAACATAATATCCTTCCATAATGCAATCGTGAGTGTTCATAAAAAGGGGCAATTCCTTGTGGTGTGGGCTGCCTCCAAAATAAAAATGGATGTTCTGTCAAAGCTTTCTCTCTCTCTCTTTCTCTCTCTCTCTCTCTCTCGACCCTACACTCTCTTTGTCACTTGACTTCCAGATCTTCGGACATAAGCCTGCAGAAGTCTCTGGCCTGCTGTCTGACCTACAAATTTTGGATTCACCAACCACCACAATCCATGATCTAGCAGAGATCTCCAATGTGTCCCTTGACCTACAGATTTGAGATTTGCCAGCCCCTACAATTGTGTAGACCATTTCCTTTAAATCTCTCTATACACACACACACACAAAAAAAAAAAAAAAACCAACCAGCCACTCCTCAGAAGGAAGACTGAGCAACCTACTTCTGTAGAGATACCACCTCAGAAACTCAAAGAGGTGTTGCTATGAATCAGATTCAACTCAACTGCAGTAAGTTGGATATATATATCACTATTTTTTCTCCTCTGAAAACCAAATGAATATAGAGAGTCACTGACAACCTTCATCAGGGGCTGTTCTCACTGAGCTCAAAGTCAATTGTTAGAGCTTTGAAGACCTTAAGCACAGCATCCCAAGTGGAGTAAGGAAAGCTACTGTGTTAGGCTGGATACTCTAAAGAAACAAAACCAATAAAGCTTATAGAAAGAGAGACAGAAAAAAAAATTATCTTAGGAAAATTGCTCACACACCTAGAGAAGCTGGCAAGTCCCAAGTTCTTAGATCAAACATAAAGCTGGAGGCTTTCCCTGACTCACGCAGCTGCAGGGGCTGACAACCTCAAGGTTGGCAGGCACCATACTGGCTGTTGACTCTGATGAATAACAAATCCAAGATCACCAGGCCAAATGGTGGATTTTTCACTCACAGACAGTTGTAGGCAGTACAACAGGATCCAGATGCACAGAAGAATATCTCATTTTCCCAGTGTGTCCATAAATATATTGGAAGCAGGCCACACCCCTAGGGAAACCCCCTTTCAATGGATTGCCTGCTCAAAACATATACATCCAATCTCATCATGGGAATAACCCACATTGCAACTGCTTAAACCACTCAGAATTGTGGTCCAGCCAAGTTGACACACAATTCCAACTATCACAACTACTTTGTTAGTTACTTTGTTGTGAAAGAGCAGCTTGAATTCCATGAAACCACAAGACCTAGACAAGCAATAATAATGAGAATAAACTATAAACGGGCCCACATAAAGGACTTAATTGTAAGTGGATTCCAGGAACTGGATATGAAGGAGGACGGAAAGAGAAGGGAAGGTTGACAGTCTTGATTAGAACAATGTTCTTCTACATGGACCACAGCATGAACATAGGTGACGTCCCACCAGGAGAGGGAAATTTTCATGTGTGAAAAACAAACCAAGCTTGTTGCTATTGAGTTAATTCCAACTCATAGTGATCCTATAGGATAGAGTAGAACTGATCCATAGGGTTTCCAAGGCAATAAATCTTCACAGAAGATATTACCACAACTTTTTCCCTTGGAGTGCCTGATTGGTTTGAACCACTTACTTCTCAGTCAGCAGCTGTGCACTTAACCACTGTACAATCAAAAACAAAATGAAATGCACTGCCATCGAGTCGAAACCAACTCATAGTGACCCCTCCTTGGGTTTCTGAAGCTGTATCACTACAGACATAGATTGCCCAACCTTCCTTCCAAGGAATGGCTGGTAGGTTTGAACAACCACCCTTCTGGTTAGCAGTCAAAATGCCTTAGACACTATACCACCAGAGCTCCTTTTATGTGCCAGACCCCCATAAATGTACTTCATCTTGGAACATAGTACTATTATTTGTCCTGTACTCATGACCAGATTGAGTGTAAAAGAAGTTAAGAGCCAGGATTTAAAAACTCCAGATTCACAACCTCTTCCATAAACCATATCCAATCCCTCCATGTCTTTCTTCTAACCAAATCCATCAATTCCCAATGAGCATTACTGACTAGATAATTACTATTTATTGTAATTCAGACATCAAGAGAGGCAGTACCTCTGGGCTGCACTCCTTTCAGAGGACCTGTGCTGGCCTTTGGAGCGGGGATGATTCTCACACCAACAGGATGCTCTTTGGGAGCAGAAGGCAAGCTGAGACACAGTGGAGGCAAGTGGAAGACACCCTCTTAAGTAAGTTGTGGTGTAGTAAATTATTTAGTGTGGCTTTTCTACCCATAAGTCTTTGTAAACTCCAAGGTGGGATTTTCTATGAGCAACTGAGGAGCTCCTGATTGCTGAAGTTGTCCACCTGGAGTATTTCTGTTGGGAGTGGCACAAAACAGTGTTCTGGGAGGTGCCCACTCTCTCTCAGGTGCTTAGAGTTCTGATGCTATGATTGGCTAGTTTGGCCACCCTGCCGAGCTCAAAAGGAGGTCTCCTGGAGGCAGAACTCTCTCTGACTGCTGGTTGAGGAAGACGTGCTGCTGAAAGAGACATGCGTCCCTGAAAGAGACATATGCTGCTGGGAAAGAGACGCAAGAGACATGCATCACTGAGTGAGACACCAAGGGACCAGCACTGCTGGGAAAGAGACTGAGAGACTGTTGGCTGAGGAACAGTGGGCTGGGAGAGAGACTGAGCATTTTTCCTGAACCTGAATTGTAGCCTGGTGTTTCCCTAATAAACCCTGTAGTCTGTGAGTTCTGTGTGGCCACTGCAGCGAATTATCGAACCCAGGAGAGAGGTGGTGGGTGCTTTGGGAGGAACAGTTGGTGAAAGGGCTGGAGGGAGGCAGCATGTTTGGCCTTGCAGTAATAGGCCTTGGGTTACTGCTGTCTTCCTCCTGTGAGATTAGAGGAGATCAGAACATGTGGCCTCCTTGCCGTTTTTACAGTTGGTGTCAGTTGGTGTCTGTTGATAGCATAAGTGATATAGATCAAGGCATGGTGAACACTGGAGATGAAGAGGACATTTGAGTCTGAGAGAGCTAGGGAACTCAGAAGCAGGATTTCCAAGACCTGTATTACAGGTTCCCTGGAAAGAAATGAGATGAGAATCTCGATTCCACAAGTTTCCTTGCAGCCAGTCTCCTTCCAGAGCTGGCTTGATGGATACTTGGCTTCTTTGTTGTTAGGTGTCATTGAGTCAGTTGTGACTCATAATGAACCTATGTACAACAGAATGAAACACTGCCAGGTCCTGTGTCATCCTCACAATCATTGCCATGCTTGAGCCCATTGTTGCAGCCATGTGTCAATCTATCTCATTGAAGGTCTTACCCTTTTTCACTGACCTTCTACTTTACCAAGCATGATATCCTACTCCAAAGATTGGTCTCTTTTGACAACATGACCAGAATAGTAGGGATAAAGTCTGGCCATTCTCATTTCTAAGGAGCATTCCGGCTATACTTCTTCCAAGATAGATTTGTTCTTTCTTCTAGCAGTCCATGCTATATTCAGAATTCTTTGCCAACACCATACCTCATATGTATCAATTCTTCTTCAGACTTCTTTATTCATTGTCCAGCTCTCTCAGGCATTGAGGCTATTGAAGATACCATGGCTTTGGTCATGCACACCTTAGTCTTCAAATTGACATCCTTGCTCTTTAGTACTTTAAAGTAGTCTTTTGCAACAGATACAATACAATACATCATTCAATTTCTTGACTGCTGGTCCATGAACATTGATTGTGAATCCACTATAATGAAATACTTGACAACTTCAATATTTTATCTGCTTATCATGTATTGCATATTGGCCCAGTTTTGAGGATTTTTGTTTTCTTTATGTTGAGGGACAATCTATAATGAAGATTGTAGTATCTGATCTTCATCAGTAAGTGCTTCAAGTCTTCACTTTCAGCAAGTAAGGTTGTGCCATCTGCACATCACAGATTGTTAATGATTCTTCCTCCAAACCTGATGGCATGTTCTTCTTCCCATAGTCCACCTTCTCAGATTATTTGCTCAGCATACAAGTTGAATAAGTATGGTGAAAGATTACAACCTCAATGCACAACTTCCCTAATTTTAAGCCATGCAGTATCCCCTTGTTTTGTTTGAACCACTACCTCTTGGTCTTTGTCCAGGTTCTTCATGAGCACAATTAAGTGTATTAGAATTCCCCTCCTTCACAATGTTATCCATAATTTGTTATGCTCTACACAGTCAATAAAACACCATGATCTTTGCATAGTCAATAAAATTCAGGTAAACATCTTTCTGGTATTTTTTGCTTTCAGGCAACATCCATCTGACATCAGCAATGATATTCCTTGTTCCATGTCCTCTTCTGAATCTTACTTAAATTTCTGGAAGTTTCCTGTCCATGTACTGCTGCAAGCATTTTAAAATTATCTTCAGCAAAATTTTACATGCATGTGATAATAAACAAATTGTACCACTTCCAAGTCCTTTCTGCAAAGGCAATAATATTTCTTATAAATAACAAGCCAGTGAACAGGATTTAATTTTCCACCATCTTGCACCATTGTTTTCAGAAGTGAGATCATGGAAACTATTTCCCTTTGTCCTAAAAACACATTCTAGGCTGTGTCATTCTCACTTACCTCTCTAGCCACCCCACAGGCTGCCACAGAATCAGCCCCTTAGGAATCTCTTCTGTAACTCCCATGTCAGAGGAGATGAAGACCTAAATGGTTATCACTTTTAATGTAATTAAAATCTGAGCACAAATTTCAATCATTACTAAATGCGTACTCAACCCAGTAAGCTTGTATATCATTGACAGAAAAGAAACACAAATGAAATCAATGAAACACTTGTCTACTCATCCATGGCTTTTTTAAATGTAAAATTGAAGAAAAGATAAGAATGAAAGTTCACAAAATAATCATAACAGTCCATGTAGGTATAAAAGGAATAACACAGGTGCTAGTCAGGTGTTGTGACTTAACTAGCATCTAGACATGACATTTGAAACATGCTAATTGAGAATAAAAGCTACTAGAGCACCAGGTTTTGAGGTCTCCCAATTTGTCAATAGGGTTGTGTCAACAATAGAAGATAGGCAGGAGTTCCCTTTCTCTCTCAGGAGTCCTATTTGCCCCTGCCCCCCAAGCTGCAAATTTAGTAGGAAAGTTGCCTTCTCCTAATAAACAGAATAATCTCCCCTAGAAAATCCCATGTGGAGCCCCAGAACTGAGACACAAACATATTTATTATAATGCCTGACATGTTTGTGACATGCCCTTAATATATCATAATTATTCCATGGAACAGATCTCTTCCATGCAAAGAAGAGATTATGCTATCAGTAGGTCCTGTGTCCCTCACCATGGAATCTCTTTGAGCAACCCAAAGGAAAAACAGTGACCTCACTCATAATAAAGTACAATTCCTATGCTAACAAGTTTCACTCAGTAAGTTACTTATTGATACTTGGGTCAGTTCAGACAAAAAAAAAAAAAAAATTACAAAACTTTATTGTGATTTGAGTGAAAGTTACAGAGTAAAATGTTTTTTCATTCAATAATTCATACATATTTTCTTCTGTGATGTTGACTGTAATCTCCACAATGTATCAGTACTCTTCCAACTTCCTCCCTGTTTTTTGTTTCCATTTGTCCTTTTTCTCCTAAGGCTGTAGAATAATTAGTTATTTTAAGTAGAAATAAAAGGAAAAAAAAAAAAAAAAAACCTTTGTAGGCTGGATATCTGGCATTAAAAACTTTAGTAAAATTTCCTCTTCCATCTCTTCCCAGCTGTGTGACCTTGAACCCAAATTAGTCTAAGTCTCAGTTTTCTTACCTGTAAAACAGGAATAACAGTAATCACTTAAAGTGGAGTACTGTGGGGTTAGGTGAGCAAGGATCTGTAATATGCCCAGCAGAGTCTCTGATACATGTTCAATGTGTTTTGCCTCTAATTAGGCCTAACCAGATTACACTAGATAGTGAACTCAATACAAATTATTTTAAAGATGTTTGACTTTTACTTGAAGATGTTATATTGAGTGAAATAAGTCGATCAAAAAAGAACAAATATTGTATGACCTCACTTATATAAAAAGATAAGAACAGGCAAATGTATAGAGACCAAAGTTTATTAGTAGTTACCAGGAGCTGGAGGAAAAGGAGAAATGAGGGGGGTTAAGGAGTATTAAGTTTCGATTTATAGTGTTGAAAAATTTGCATTGTTTAAGAGTAAAGTTACATAAGCAATTAATATAATTGTTGCCAATCAGTTGTACATCTTTATAAAGCTGAATTTGCAAAAGTTCTGGGACAGAGGTATTTACAACAATGAAAATAAAACATTTTGAAAAAGGAATAGCTGCTGAAGCTGCCTATGTATAATCAAACAGCCCATAGGATTTTGTTCCTTGATTTGGTAGGGTCATGGTTTCATGGAACATCACAGTTAACTGGCCTAATATCATGTTTAGTCCATAAGCTCTATCTCCTAGTTCGTTGTATAGTGCCTGGGGTATTAAATGTTTGTATGTGCCCTTCCAGGGTGTAACAAGTGTTCTTTATTCACCTGAAGAAACAGAAGAAGAAAAGTTAGAAATTGGAGGAGGAGGTAAAATATGAAGTTAATTGCCTCCTAGGACAACTGCCCTTTTGCCATGAGACCAGAAGATTGGGAATGTACCTGGGTACCATTACTGAAAGTTTTGATCAAAGATTCTATAGAAGAATCCTGATCAAAAGGGAGAAAATACAGGAAAGAATTTAAAATTCTTATGGAATCTGGATTTTCTGGAGCCATGGAGGCTAGAAGACTTCCTGTAGCTATTGCTCTTAGATAATCTTTAAACTTTAAACCAGAAATATCCCCTGAAGTCTTCTCAAAACCAAATAATTTAGCTTAACTAGTGAAAATGAATGCCCTATATATTGAGGTTTTTTTAAGAGTTATGTGCATGAGATCAAATTGACAACAGCAACTTAAAAAGTTTGATAGGAAATTTAGGGGTCAGTGAGTTTATCTTGATTGGATGAGGAGCAACTCAGAAAAGGAGGGTTATACAAATCAAAGAATGTAATAAATGTCACTGAATTGTAATGTAGAAATTGTTGAATTGGTGCATGTTTTGCTGCATCCTATTGGTCAGGGCCAGCCATATGTCCAGCCCAGACACAAAGATAGGGAAATAGACACAATTGTCTGATAGGAGAAGCAGCACAAATCACATTGCCAAAGACTTTGGGATTAGAGACTATATGCCAAAGTATAGACTGTGAGATTTGGGCACAGTACCAAGCTGCCTTTCTTTAGAGTAAGATATGGCTGGGCCACCACTTCATCTTCAGTGGAAAAGAAGTAAAATGGCATCAACTATGATTGGGGCATAGACATGGGGAAGAGATGAAGTAATTAATACAAGCAAAGAGAACTGAGAAGACACCTCCAAGGTCATCTAAGGAGAAGCAGGAGAGTGCTGGATCTGAAAGTCAAAGGAAGAAGTATTTTAAGGAGGATGGGGTCATCAACTACAAGTGGTTGTATTTTTCTTTTTTCTTTTTTTTCCTGGAAGGAATTATAAGAAATAGGTTAAAGGTTATATTTGGGAAGATAATCTAGTGGAGGAAATAGAAACTTGTCTACTTCTCATAACCCCAGTTTGAGCTTTCTATCCTTGTTTATGAATGAAGTTTTTCCAATTGTAATTATCTGGCAAATGAAATTATCAGCATTTTTGTTTTGTTTTAATCTTTTTTAAAAAAAAGACTCCTTGCAGTAGCAACTTTTCTCACTTTTCAACTAAGGTCAGCCAATAAGGACATCCATGATTGCCCAAGTCACTTAACTTCCTGGGTCCTCTGATGCTCTTAACTCTGAGTACTACATATAATCAAAACTAAGGCTGGCAGGGATCATTGAAGTAGAATTCCAGAGCTGTTCAGGTCTCTGGAAAAATCTACACAGTGAGTCACTTGTAGATGAATTTGGAGAGGGGTTTACAGGCTGATAGAATGTACAATTATCCTATGATTGAATGTATTTGTTTTCCAGAGAGTATGATGTGGTCCTCTGTGCAGCGTCCCCCTGAAGTGAAATATGGAGGTCTGAGCCTTCAGAATTTCAAATCCAGATCCATTATCATTGGGTTCCCAGGGTCATACCATATGAGAGAGCTCTGCAGAAATCAGAAAGCGGCAGGCATGGCTCTTGACTCCTCAAGCCCTCAGTGTTCTGCTTTCCCTCCTCTTATACCTAGCAATGGAAGATTCCAGAGCAAGGTCTGATGCTGCACACCAGCCCTCACCAACCTGCAATGCCACATCTTGTGTCTATAGCTCCTAACCTCCAAATATCTGCTCCCTGTCATCCACTTGTCACCTAGCACCCTGCAGTGAGGCCTGCCTTTCTTGGTGATGGTCCCCTCCAGCCATGCTTGGTCTTGACCTCAATGCTCCTCACCTACACTACAGCTTGTCAGTAGGGTTGCAGGCACCTGTGACCAAGCCCTAGTGAGCCTGCAGTTCCTGATTGTCCCTCCACCCAGGCCAGTCCTGATGACACACATACATGCACAAATGCACACACACATGCACAGATACAAATACGGACAGACATACACAAATGCATGCCATATACGCACATACACATGCATGCACACAAACATAAATACAGACAAACACAAATGTATACCATATACAAATGTTTGTACAAACATGCACACATATACAAATACAGATAATGCAAATGCACACCATATACATACATACATATACATGCACACACACAATACACTCAGAAACAGGCAAATGCATACCATATAGCATACACATACACGTGCACACACACAAATACACAAAGATACATACAAATGCATAGCATACCACATGCACATGCACAAGCACACACAAAAAATGTAAGTACACACAGACACATGAAAAGGCAGACCATATATATATATGCACTCACACAAAACACAGATGCATGCAAATGCATCCCATATATACACAACACAAATGCACAAATAATATACAAAAAATATACACAAACACATGGAAATGCATATCCTACACACACATACAGACAGATACATACAAATGTGCACTATACACTCACACATAGGTAGAGCACATGCAAACACAGACACCCACTTTAACAGGGCTACCCACAGGCCCAGCAGCAAGCCAAAGATAGGGAATTCTCTGTAAACAACCTGTGAACACACAATTTGTCCAACGATACTGATGCTGTGTAGACATAAGAAAGTTCGGGATGCCCATATAACATCAGAGGGATATGAGCAGTTGTGTAAAAGGATATCTGGCTCATCTCACCAGTTCCCACACACCTCACTGCTATGCTGCTGGGACCATTGCCCTTTCACGTACAAAGGAAGAATCACACCTGTTACCATTCTGGAGGCTGTGTCACAGGCACCTTGCCAAGTATTTTACACACATCACCTCATTTTATGCTCACCGCAACTCAGAGAGAGGGGTTGTAAATACCCACAGCAATACTTACTCCCTACCACAGCCTGATGGCTTCCTCCCATGGGATTTCTGGACACACGCAGCCTCACGTGGGCACATGCTGCAGACAGTGCCAGGCAGCACTCTGGCCAGGACATCTGCCATCCAAACACAGTGGAGCCAAGAAGTTGGTCATGCTCACCTCCTGCAACCCAAACCCAGGTTTTAACATTCTCTACCCAGGAATATCTGTTCTTGAACTCCTTCCCACCATCGAAGCAGAAAAGAATCTGCTACCATCTACTTTTGCTTACTTCTGTAGAAAGTTTTCAAGAAATAATTTTGGGTAGCTCACAATTACTTTGATATTTAGTGGTGCATCATCTTATAAGATCCTGACTCCAGCTTCTTTTTTTTTTTTTTTTTTCATTTTTATTGTGATTTGGGTGGAAATTTACAGACCAAATTCATTTTCCATACAGCAGCTTACATACACTTTGTCTCATGATATTGACTATAATTTCCCACAATGCAATAGCTCTCCTCCCACTTCTTCTCCATAGTTACCTCTTCCCTGTGTCCTTCCCTCCATGCACTCCTGCCCCCTGAGCTGTCTCCCTGAGCACACACAGCCTTTCTATTCTCCTATGACTAATCTCTCCAAGACGTGTACCTACCTAATGTAAACATTCAGCTCATATGCCTGTTTTTTGTTTGGCTGGAAGCCATAGGAGAGGGTTCAATTCTACACTGAAGGGCAGCTAGGGCCATAGTCTCAGGGTTCCACCAGTATCTATCAGACCAGGAAACCTGGTCCCTTTTTTTTTTTTTTTTAATCACTTTTAGTTTTGTTCCACATTGTTCTCCCACTCTATCCAGAATCTCCTACATAGATCCCCCTCCAAGTGGTTGACAAATGTAGCCAGGCACCATCTAGTTCTTCTGGTCTCATCGTCATATAGGCTGAGGAATGCATGATATACCAGTTACTTGGACTAATTATTTCCATGCATCTTTGGTTTTCTTCATTTTTCTTTGCTCTGGACAAGGTATCAAGAGGGTCACTTGCGAGCTTTTAATACCTCAGTCGTTACTCACCAAAGTAGAGTGTAGAGCAATGTTTTTGTGTAGTATGTTATGCCAATTCAGCTTGATGTCCTCTAGGACCATGGTCCTGAGTCCACAGGTCCAAGTACTTGCTCCCTCTGAGTAGCTGGCTGTGGCCAAGAAGTGGTTACAACCTTGTCCCTTGTCAGGTTTACTATATACCTGTAAACTCTTACAGAACATAAAAATACACTTGTAGAAACATTATCTGCCAACCCAATACATGGTCATGTTTGCCATCACTGATAACACAGTACTGGATGTACAAAAGGGTTCATTTTTGTTGTATGTATCTCCCATGCACCTCTCTACATCTTGCTCTTCCTCAATGCTACCGTATTGATCACCCACACTTAGTACATTTCCCTTCCCTTCACTTAAATTAATGCTTGTCTCTACCTATCTAGCAGCGTTCCCTCCTCTTCCCTCCCACCTTTGGTAACAAATAAAGTTTCTGTCCATATATAAGCCTTTCCTTGACTTTTTACAATAATGGACTAATACAATATTTGTCCTTCTGTAATGACTTATTCCTCTCAGCATATTGTCCTTCAAATTCATCCACATTATGCTGTGTTTTGCAGATTCTATGTTATTATTTAAGGTTTCACTAGTATTCTTTTGTACTCCATTATGTGTATGTACCATAGTTTGGTTATCCATTCTTCTGTTGATGGGCACCTAGGTTGTTTCCATCTTTTTGCTACTGTAGATAGTGCTGCAAAGAACATGGGTGTGCATATAACTGTTCTTGTCCTGAATCTCACTTCTTTACGATATATACCTAGTAATGGAATTGCTGGATTAAATGATATTTTTAATTACAACTATTTAAGGAATCACCACACTGCTTTCCAATGTGGTTGTATCATTTGACAGTCCCACCAGCAGTGTATGAGAGTCACAGTCTCTCGCATCCTTGCCAGCATTTGTTACTTTCTGTCTTGTTGAACTTTGCTACTGTTGCTGGGGCAAGATGGTATTTCATCTTTGTTCTGATTTGCATCTCTCTAATGGCTAATGCCACTAAGAACCAGAGATATGCTGACGACACAACTTTGCTTGCTGAAAATGAGGATGACTTGAAGCACTTACTGATGAAGATTGAAGAATACAGTCTGCAATATGCATTTCATCTCAATAGAAAGAAAAAGAATTCTCACAACTGGACCTATAAGCAGCATCACGATAAATGGAGAAAAGATTGAAGTTGTCAAAGAATTCAAATTGCTTGGTTCTACAATCGATGCCAATAAAAGCAGCAGTCAAAACATCAAACGACATATAGCACTGGGCAAGTCAGCTGCAAAGGACCTCTTTCAAGTTCTGAGGAGCAAAGATGTCTCCTTGAGGACTAAGGTGCACCTGACACAAGCCAGGATATTTTCAATCGCCTCATACACATGTGAGAGCTGGACAATTAATAAAGAAGACCAAAGAAGAATTGATGTTTTGAGATGTGGTGTTGGCGAAGAATGCTGAAAGTACCATGGACTGCTAAAAGAACTAACAAATTTGTCCTGGAGGAAGTGCAGCCGGAATGCTCCTTGGAAGCGAGAATGGCCAAACTTGGTCTCAGCTACTTTGGTCATGTTGTCAGAAGGAACCATTCCCTCGAGAAGGATGTCATGCTTGGTAAAGAGGAAGGTCAAAAAAAAAAGGGGGAAGCCCCTCAACGAGATGAATTGACACAGTGGCTGCAGTGATGTGCTCAAGTATAGCAGGGATGGCAGAGCTGGTGCAGGACCCGGCGGTGTTTCATTTTGCTGTACATAGGGTCACTATGAATCAGAGATGACTCAATGGCACCTAACAACAACAATAACAGTGGCTAATGGTCTTGAGCATTTCTTCATGTGTTTGTTGACAGCCTGAATATCCTCTTTGGCAAAGTGTACATTCATGTCTTCTGCCCATTTTTTAGTTGGATTATTTGTCTTTTTGTTTTTGAGGTGTTGGTGTTTTCTATAATTTTTTTATGCTTATCTGGAAATATCCTAATTTCACCACCATATTGTTTTAGTATTTGCTAAATATTTGTGCTTGTCCTCTTTTTTATTGTGATGTGAAGGTTTATCATTTTATTTGAAGTTACTCTGTGTTTTATAATCTTCTCCCTGAATTTAAAACAGTCCCTTCTATCTTGCAACTCTCTTGACTTCCTCACCATCTAGAAGTTCTGTAACTACACTATTTTTCCCTCTTTTTGGTTTGTAGTTGTCCTCATTTTCCAATTGATAACTCTGATTCCCTGTTCACAATCTTGTAAGCTTATTTCACTTTAGTACATCCATAGCTGTGTTGGGTTCTGGGTTATGTCATCTTGTGTGTTAATGGTTGGTTGTTGATTGCTATTATCAGTTCTATGTTCAAAGGACTTCCTTTAGTTTCTCTTGCAAGTTTGGTCTGGTTTTAACAAATTCCCTTAATTTCTGCTTATCTGGAAATCTCCTAATCTCACCATCATATTTGAGAAACAATTTTGCTGGGTACATAATTCTTGGTTGGAATTTTTTTTTCAGGATTTTATATATACCATGCCATTGTCTTCTCACCTGCATGGTTTCTGCCGAGAAATCTGAGCTTAGTCTTAGTGGTTGCCCCTTGTAGGTAGCTTCATTTTTCCCATGCTTCTTTCAGGATTCTTTCTTTGTCCTTGGTTTTGATGAGTTTGATGATGATATGTATTGGTGATTTTCTTTTGGGATCTATCCTGTTTGGGGTTTGTTGCACTTCTTGAAGGGATATATTCTCAGTTTTCATCATACCAGAAAAAATTATCTTCCAACAAATCTTTGACAATTTTTTCTGTGGTTTTATTTGTCTCTTCTTGTTCTGGAATTCTGATTAGATGTAGGTTATTCCTTTTGATGTTATCTCACATGAGCCTTTCTTCATTTTGTTTTGATCTTTTTTCTGACTGATGGCTTTCTAAAGAAGTATTGAGATATTTGCCTTCAATCTCACTAATTCTGTCTTCTATTTATTCAGTTCTACTCCTTTGCCCTTTCAATGTCTTTTCTATTTCTGAAAGTTTAGTATTAATCTTCTGGATTTCTATGTGTAAATTTTGTATCATTTCTAATTTTTCATTTATTTTGTCATTTTGTTCTCGTATTGTCTTTCAAAATCATTCTAGGGTTTTGTCTCTGTTTTCCTCAATTTTGTAAGTGTTTTCCTTGATCTATCTCTCAGTTCATTGAAGATACTTAAACATAATTCTTTCGAATTCCTTTCAGGGAGTTCCAATGTTGCATCTTCCTCAGGGATGTGTTTGGTTCTGTATCCTGGTCCCTTGTTCCTCCTGCTTCATCTTGCTTCTTTGTGTGCAATGTGATGCTCTGTTGTCTCCAAGAAATTGTGATGTTTTTGTGTTTATATTTAATTGGTGATTGTATGTTGAAGTGACTTGCCCATGATTTTTGCTTTCTTTGGATTTTATCTAAGTAAGCAAGATACTGTGCTCCTCTATTCAGTAGTTAGCAGCACTTACACACTCACCAACTGTCTCCTTTCCCATTGTTGGCCTCCCATATGTCCCTGCTGTCCTTGGCAAACAGAGCTTATGGTTAGGTCCCTGAAATCCAAATGAGAATGCTGTCACTTTAAAATCCATAATGGCCACTATTTGTAAAGATTCAAAATGACTGCCGCCTTGGTCACTTGAAATGTCCAAAAGAGCTGCCACTTGGAAGCAATCAAAATGGCTGCACAGTCTGGACAGCAGAGAGTCCATAGCTCAGTTTGCCTCATTCTTGCTGTTTCCCATCCCAGTCAAAGGCCACCAGCACAAACGTCTCCCTGGGATATTTCTGTGAGCTGGACCTGAGAACCCAAATGACTTTCAGAGACTCTGAAACCAGAGTCCAAGTTCCACTGTCCCTCACTCTGTGCCCCATGGGCAAGTAATTCAGTGAGCCATCAATGAGAACCTAATGTTCTTTTCCAACCAACTTAAAAAGGAAATTTCTTAGCACAATCTTACTGTGAAATAATAATGTCAGGGGTCCCAAGTTATGTATTTCCAGGAGCCATTGCCAAAATTTCTATTCAATACACAGAAAAATAGTCAAAAATACTCCTTGATGCTTTAAGGATTAAGCACCAGTCGCCTTAGAGTAAACTCTGACTCAACGTGACTCTATGTCATAATGAAATTGTGATCCATAGGGTCTTCGAGGTTGATTTTATGGAAGTAGACCAACAGGTCTTTCTTTTTTTTTTAACAAGGAACTTTGGATTCTCTTTTATTTATTTATTTATTTTCATAGATAAACCTTTCCTTGCTATATGTGCAAAAGGGTTCATCTTTGTTGTCTGTACTGCCCATGTACCTCTCTATGTTTTTCCCTTCCTCAATGCCACCATATTGATCACTCACATTTGGTACATTGCCTTTCTCTTCAACCAAATCAACACATATCTATCTATCTAACAGTGTTTCCTCCCCTCCCCTCCCACCTCTGGTAACCAACAAAGAAAATTTCCTTCCATAGATAAACCTTTTCTAGACTTTTACAATAGTGGACTAATACAATATTTGTCCTTTTGTGAATGACTTATTTCACTCAGCATAATGGCCTCCAAGTTCATCCATGTTATGCAGTGTTTTGCAGATTCTACATTATTCTTTAGCATTGCATAGTATTCCATTGTGTGTATGTACCATAGTTTGGTTATCCATTCCTCAGTTGAT
>NW_006921743.1:4139122-4143221 GCF_000298275.1 Orycteropus afer afer
ACCAAATATTTTTTCCCAATCTGTAGGTTCTCTTTTGACTCTTTTGGAGAAGTCTTTGGAAGCACATAAAAATTTAATTTTCAGAAGGTCCCAATCATCTGGTTTCTCTTTGAGTTATGCTTGATAGTCTATTTATGCATTATATTAGGACCCCTAAATTTGCCCCTAGTTTTTCCTTGAGGAACTGTATAGGTTCCTCATTTAAGTAGGTTTCCCATTTAAGTCTTTGATCCATCTGGAGTTTGTTTTTGTGTATGATGTGAGGTATAGATCTTGTTTCATTTTTCTGTAAATGGATCTCCAATTTTGTCACCACCATTTATTAAACAAACATTCCCTTTCCCATTTAATGGATTTTGGCCCTTTGTCAAAAATCAGCTGACCATAGGTCAATGGATCTATTACTGGGTTCCCAATTCTATTCCATTGGTCTATGAATCTGTCATTAAATCAATACCAGGCAGTTTTGACTACTGTGGCTGTATAGTAAGTTTTGAGATCTGGCAGTGTGAGACCTCTTACTGTGTCCTTCTTCTTCAATAGTGCTTTGGTTATCTGAAGTCTCTTTCCTTTCCATATAAAGTTAGTGCTTGGTTTTTCCATATCCCTGAAGAATATTGATGAGATCTGGATTGGGATTGCACTGAATGTATAGACTGCTTTGGGTAGAATTGACATTTTCACAATGTGCAATCTTTCTATCTAAGAGCATAGGATGTTCTTCCATTTATGTAGATCTCTTATGGTTTCTTAAAGTAGTTTTTTATCATTTTCTTTGTACAGGTCTTTGGTGTCCCTGGTAAGATTTATTCCCAAGGTTTTTTTTTTTTTTTTTTTTTTTTTGGCAGCTATTGTAAAAGGTATTGAATTCCTTATTTCTTCTTCAGCTATCTCTTTGATGGTGTAGAGGAATCCAACTGATTTTTGGATGTTGATCTTATATCCTGCCACAGTGCTAAATCTCTCAATTAAGTTCCGGTAAATTTTTGACTGAGTCTCTTGGGTTTTCTAGGTAGAGGATCATATTGTCAGCAAATAGGGACAGTTTGACTTCTTCCTTGCCAATTTGGATGACTTAGATTTCTCTTTTTTGCCCCACGGCCCTGGCTAGGACTTCCAGTACAATGTTGAATAGAAGTGGTGATAGTGGGCATCCTTGTCTGGTTCCTATTCTCAAGAGGAATGGTTTCAGTCTCTCTCCATTGAGAATAATGTTGGTTGTTGGTTTTGCCTAGATGCCCTTTATTATGTTGAGGAATGTCCCTTGCATTCCTTTTTTGCTGAGAGTTTTGATAAGGAATGGGTGTTGGAGTTTATCAAATGCCTTTTCTGCACCAATTGATATGATCATGTGGTTCTTCTCCTTTTTGTGGTGGATGGCATTGATTGTTTTTCTAATGTTGAACCATCCCTGCATACCTGATATGAACCCCACTTGGTCATGATGAATGATTTTCTTGATATGTTGCCGCAGTCTTGGCTAGGATTTTGTTGAAGATTTTTGCATCTATTCATGCGGGATATTGGTCTGTAGTTTTCCTTTTGAGTGATGTCTTTGCCTGGTTTTGGTATCAAGGTTATGCCTGCTTCATAAAATGAGTTAGGGATGATTCCATCCTTTTCTATGTTTTGGAATAGTTTGAGTAAGATTGTTATCAGTTCTTCTCTGAATGTTTTGTAGAATTCTCCAGTGAAACTGTCCGGGCCAGGACTTTTTCCAGTGGGTAATTTTTTGATGACATGTTCAATTTCTTCTTTTGGATCGACCTGTTCAACTTTTCCACATCAGTCTGTATTAGCTTTGGTAAGTAGTGTTTCTACTGTCCATTTCTTCCAGATTTTCAAGTTTTTTGGAGTACAGTTCTTCCTAGTATCCTGAATTATCCTTTTTACTTCAGTTGGTTCTGTTGTGATGCCAGCCATTTCATTTCTTATTCATGTTATTTCTATTCTCTCTCTCTTTTCCATTTGTAAATTTGCCAGTGGTTTGTCAATTTTATTGATCTTTTCAAAAAATCAACTTCTGGTCTATTTGATTTTTTCTATTGTCCTTCTATTTTCTGTTTCATTGATTTCTGCTCGAATCTTGATTATTTCCTTTCTTCTGGTGGCTGTAGGCTTTTCTTGCTGTTGTTTTTCCAATTATTGGTGATGCTGGTTTAAAATGTTGATTTGGCTCTTTCTTCTTTTTTGATGTGTGCAGTTATTGCTATAAATTGACTTCTGATCACTGCTTTTGCTGCAAAGCATCTTCTCAGATCATAATGCTATCAAACTAGAAATCAACAATAGGATGATCAACAGAAAAAGAATAAACACATGGAACTGAACAACACCCTCCTTGAGAAAGATTGGGTAAGAGAAGAAATAAAAATTGAAATTCAAAAATTCCTTGAATCAAATGAGAATGATAACACAACATACAAACATCTTTGGGACACAACAGGTCTTTCTTTTGATGTGCCTTTGGATGGACTTGAACTTCCACCCTTTTGGCTAGTAGCCAAACTTGTTAACATTTTACAATATCTAGAGAATCCTTAAGGATTGAAAGTGAATATTTATATGAATGAACAGACACAATAGGAAGGAAACAAAGTAAGAAGGAAAATACAATCACAATTAGAAACCTAACTTTTAAAATACATGTTAACCAAACTATTGGCAAATATCCACTTATTGGCTTATTTCACTGAATACCACTGCCCTCTTTGAGAGTTTTTACCACACAAAAAAACAATATGGAGAGTAGCAATAATTAGCCCCAGGATCAAAAGGGCCAAGACTGAGATCTGGTATTTCCTGTTTAGTCATCAACTCTTGGTTTTCTAATAACCCACAGTGAGGAAAGCAGTCTCAGATAAATAAATGAACCATTAGGTAGAAAGTATGAATGCTGACCACACACAGCATGATTAAGAATAATAAAAAAATGAAAACAACCGAAATGTCCATAAATTGAGGAATGGATAAATAAATTGTGGCATATCCATATATTGGAATATTATTCCCCAATAAAAAGAATTAAAGCACTGGTACATGTCACAACATTAATGAACCTGAGAAATTCTGTAAGTGAAAGAAAGTCTTTTGCAGGTGCAGAAGACTACATATTGTATAATTTCATTGTCATGGAATGTGCAGGAAAGAGAAATCTTTGGAGACAGCAAACAAATTGGTGGTTTCCAAGTCTGGAGGTAAAAGAGAAGATTGCTTGCAAATGGGCATGATGGATCTCTTTAGAGAATGCAGAAATATTCCAAAACTGGATTGTGATGGCATTTACACAACTCTGTAAATTTATTGAAAATAATTGAATTGTACAGTTAAAATAAGTGAATAGCATTTAAATTATACGTCAATAAAACTGTTTAAATTTTTACAAATTATGCATAAATATATTGTTGTTTCTCTTAGCTGCTATCAAGTTGATTTCCAACTCATGGTCATCCCATGCACAATGGAACAAAATATTGCTTGGTTCAAACTGTTTGATCCATAGTTTATTCATTGACTGATGTTCTTCTTAGTCCATCTTAGTCTGAAACCTCTGCTGAAACCAGTTCAGCATCATATCAACACTCAAGCTTCCTCTGACAGATGGGTGTGGCTGCACATGAAGTGCATTGGCCATGAACAGAAAACAGGTCTTTTGCACAGAAGACGAGAATTCTACAAATTAAACACCACTGCCTCTCAATATATGTAAACAGAAGCACAGTCATTGAATATATTGAATCTCTTGGTGAGAATACAAAACAGACTTAAATTGAACCAAAGAAGAGCTTTCTGACTGCTGACTAACATACTGAATCCCTTCTAATCCACTCAAACTAAAATATCAGCACTTTTTGAATTCAACCATGGGACAGCTGAATTCAAGACACCTGATATTTGAGAAAGGTAATCTAAAAACATGTTAGGGATCCATGGTCTTTAAACACAGTTCCTAGATTAGATTAGATTAGATTAGCAATATACCTGTGCCATATTATTTTAACACCTCTAGAAATGGGTCATGCCAGTTAATATTTAATATTGTTCCCTTGGTTTATAAGGAGTTACTGTGTATACACATATATTTTATATATATATATAT
>NW_006921743.1:4147616-4149176 GCF_000298275.1 Orycteropus afer afer
GGGTCGACGAAAGAGGGGGAGGCCTTCAAGGAGATGGATTGATATGGTGGCTGCGATGATGGGCTCAAGTATAGCAGGGATTGTGGGGCTGGCGTTGGATCGGACATTGTTTCGTTCTGCTGTGCATGGGGTCGCTATGAGTCGGAAATGACTCGACAGCACTTAACAACAAAACACCACAAAGCTATTAAGTTCCTCAAGAAACAACTAAGGGCAAATTTAGGGACCCTAATATATGACATGGGAGCTCTGGTGCCTGAGCCACTTGACTGCTAACCAAAGGCTGGTAGTTCAAAACCACCAGCCATTTCTCAGAAGGAAGGTTGGGCAATCTACAACTGTGTTGTCAGTGAAATCACCTAGGAAACCCAAGGAGGGGTTTTTATGAGTCAGGTCCAACTCCACCACACATAACAATGACAATATATGGCATAAATAGACTATCAAGCATAAGCCAAAATGCACAAACAGCAGGAGATAAACTAGATGAATGAGACCTTCTAAATATTATTTTTTGTGTGCTTCCAAAGACTTCTCCAAAAGAGTCAAAAGATATCCTACAGATTGGGAAAAGATATTTGGCAATGACTTATCTGTCAAGGGGCTTATTTCTAGAACTTATAGAAAACTCCAACACCTCAACACCAAAATGACAAATAATCCAATTTAAAAATGGGCAGAAGACATTAATAGACACTTCACCAAAGAGGATATTCAGGTGGCCAACAAACATATGAAAAAATGTTCATGATCATTAGCTATTAGAGAGATGCAAATCAAAACAACAATGAGATGCCCCAACACTACTAGCAAAGTTCAACAAGGCAGAAAATAGCAAATGCTGGTGAGAATGTGGAGAGATTGGGACTCTCAAACACTGTTAGTGGGACTGTAAAATGGTACAACCACTGTTGAAAGCAGTATGACAATTCCTTAAAACATTGGAATTAGAAATACCATTTGACCCAGCCATTCCATTACTAGATATATATCCTAAAGAAGTGACAGCCAGGACAAGAACAGATATATGCACACCCATATTCATTGCAGCACTATTTACAATAGCCAAATGATGGAAACAACCTTGGTGTCCATCAACTGAGAAATGGATAACCAAACTATGGTACATGCACACAATGGAATACTATGCAACCTTAAAGAATAATGTAGAATCTGCAAAACACTGCATAACATGGATGAACTTGGAGGACATTACACTGAGTAAAATAAGTCATTCATCGAAGGACAAATATTGTATTAGTCCGTTATTGTAAAAAGTCAAGGAAAGGTTTATATATGGAAGGAAATTTTCTTTGTTGGTTACCAGGGATGGGGGAGGGGGAAGGGGAGAAAACACTGCTAGATAGGCAGAGACAGATATTGATTTGTGTGAAGACATGGGCAATGTACCAAATGTGAGTGATCAACACAGTGGCATTGAGGAAGAGGAAGACATAGAGAAGTACATGGGAGGTACAGACAACAAAGATGAACCCTTTTGCACATACAGTACTGTGTTGTCAGTGAAGGCAAACATTGATCTACAGGTGGATATAGATG
>NW_006921743.1:4149286-4151233 GCF_000298275.1 Orycteropus afer afer
GGCCAAGACAAGGTATAGGGTTGGCAGACATTGTTTCTACAAGTGTATTGCTATGTTCTGAAAGAATTCCCAGGTTTATAGTAGAGTTGACAAGGGACAAAGTTGTAGTCACTTCTTGTCCACGGCCAGCTACCCAGAGGGAGCACATAGTAGGACCTGGGGGCTCGGGACCATAGCTCCAGAGGACATCAAGCTTAATTGGCATAATATACTACAGAAAACATTGTTCCACATCCTACTTGGGCGAGTAACGACTGGGATCTTAAAAGCTTGCAAGTGACCCTCTAGATACAATGATGGTTCTCTCCTCATCCAGAACAAAGGAGAATGAAGAAAACCATAGATTCATAGAAACAATTAGTCCAAGCAACAGGCACACCATGAGATCCTCAGCCTATACAACTATGAGACTAGAAGAACTAGGTGGTACCCAGCTATCACTGTCAACCACTCGGAGGGGAATCTATGTAGATCCTGGATAGAGTGGGAAAATAATGTGGAACCAAACTCAAAATCATTAAAAAAAAAGGGGGGGGGGATCAGGTTTGTTGCTCTGATAGAGCCTGATGGAACCACTGAGACTGGCCTTAGCTGCCCTTCAGGTCTGGAATCGAACCCAATTCTGTGGCTTCCAGCAAAACAAAAGACAAGCATATGAGGTGAACACTTATTCTGAGTAGATACACTCATTGGAGAGAACAAACATGGGAGAATAGAAGGGCTATGTATGCACAGGGAGACAGCTCAGGGGGCAGGAGTGTATGAAGGGAAGGACACTAGGAAGAGGTAACTATGAGGAGGAAATGGGAGAGGAGCTGTTGCATTGTGGGAAATTGTAGTCAATATCATGAGACAATGTGTACGTGAACTGCTATATGGAAAGTGAATTTGCTCTGTAAACTTTCACCCAAATCACAATAAAAAATAAATAAATAATACAACTGGGGAAGAGCAGGAGCCTTCTGAAAGTAGAGCCGACCTTAGTGATGTGGATGGAGTAAAGCTTTGGAGACCTCAAAATGGTAAGAAACAGCTGCAAATGCATGAGCCACCTGAAAATCTCCTTTGGTTGAGTGTCTGTTTATGTTCTGTGCCAATTTTGTAATTGAGTTCTTTGTCTTTTTGTTGTTGAGGTGTTGAAGTTTTCTGTAAATTTTAGAAGTAAGTCCTTTGTAGAATATGTCATTGCCTTTTTTTTTTTTTTTTTTTTTTTTCTCATTCTTCAGGTTCCTCTTTTACTCTTTTGGAGAAGTCTGTTGATGTGCATAAGAATTTAAGTTTTAGAAGGTCCAGTCACTTGATTTATCATCTCTTGTCTGTGCATTTTTTTTAAATTACATTTGATAGTCTATTTATGCCATAAATTAGAGTCCCTATGTAGTGCTTAAGGCACTTGACTGCTAACCAGAAGGCTGGCGGTTCATATCCACCAGCCACTCCTCTGAAGGAAGGTTGGGCAATCTACTCCCGTAGCGGTACCACCTCGGAAACCCAAGGAGGGATCGCTGAGTCAGGGCAGACTCGCCAGCACATAACAACAACAACATGTCTGCCTATATTTTTCTTTGATGATCTTTATAGTTTTTGGTTTTTACATTTAGGACTCTTATTCATCTTGAGTTAGTTTCTGTATATCCTATGAGATTGGATCTTGTTTCGTTTTCTGCAAAGGATATCCAGTTTTACCAGCACCATTTGCTAAAGAGTCTGTCTCATCCCCGTTTGATGGGTTTCAGCCCTTTGTCAAATATCTGCTGTCCATAGGTGGATGGATCTATTTCTGCATTCTCAGTTCTGCTCTACTGGTCTATGTGTCTGTCATTATACCAATACTAGGCTGTTTTGATGTTTGCTGAAAGTGAGGATGACTTAAGGCACCTACTGATGAAGGTTGAAGAATACAGTCTGCAGTATGGATTACATCTCAACATAAAGAAAACAAAAATC
>NW_006921743.1:4151758-4152902 GCF_000298275.1 Orycteropus afer afer
CTTGGTAGGGTGGAGGGTCGACAAAAGAGGGGGAGGCCTTCAACGAGATGGATTGATACGGTGGCTGCGATGATGGGCTCGAGTATAGCATGGATTGTGGGGCTGGAGCGGGATCGGGCAGTGTTTCGTTCTGCTGTGCATGGGGTCGCTATGAGTCGGAAACGACTCGATGGCACTTAACAACAACAACAGGCTGTTTCGACTACTGTGGATGTATAGAAGGTTTTGAGATCAAGGAGACCTCCTACTTTCTTCTTCTTCAGTAGTTGTTTGCTTATCCATGGTCTCTTTCCTTTCCATACAAAATTAGTGATATGTTTTTCTATCTCCTTAAAAAATGTCAAGGGAAGCTGGATCAGCATTGTATTGTATTTATAGATTGCTTTGGGTAGTACAGATATTTTCACAGTATTCAATCTTCCTATTGAAGAGCATTGCGTGTTCTTTCATTTATGTAAGTCTCTTTTAGTTTGTTGTAGTAATGTTTTGTAGTTTTCTTCATACTGGTTTTTTGTATTTCTGGTAATATTTATTCCTAAGTATTTTATGTTTGGGGTAGCTATGGTAAATAATATTGTTTTCCTTATTTCCTTTTCAGAAATCTCATTGTTGATGAAGAGGAATTTGAATGATTTTTGTATGTTGCTCTTGTACCCTGCCACTTTGCTAAACCTTTCAATTAGTTACAGTAGTTTTTGTTGTTGTTGAGTCTCTGGGACTTTCTATGTATATATGTTTAGGATCATATCATCTGCAAATAAGTATATTTTTACTTCTTCCTTACCAATTGAGATGACTTTTATTTCCCTTTCTTGCCTTATTGCTCTGGCTAGGACTTCCATTACAATGTTGAATATAAGTGGTGATAATGGGTCTCCTTATCTGGTTCCTGTTCACAAAGGGGATGCTTTCAGTCTCTCTCCACTGAGAATAATGTTGGCCACTACTTTTGCATATATGGCTTTGATTATGTTGAGAAGTTTCTCTTCTATTCCTATTTTGTTGAGGGTTTTTATCAGAAATGTATGTTGGATTTTATATAATGCCTTTTCTGCACTGATTGGTATAATCATGTGGTTGTTTTCCACTGTTTATTTATGTAATAGATTATGTTGATTGTTTTTCAAATGTTGACCCATCCTTG
>NW_006921743.1:4153099-4172631 GCF_000298275.1 Orycteropus afer afer
AGTGCTTTAGCCACTATGCTACCAGAGCTCCTATATATATATATATAGTGTTGGAGGCTATTGGCTAGGATTTTGTTGAAGATTTTTGTGTCTATATTCATGTAAGCTCTACTGGCACAGTACCTAAGGCATTTGACTGCTAACCAGAAGCCTGGTGGTTCAAAACCACTAGCCACTCCATGAAAGTAAGACAGGGAAATCTACTTCTGAAAAGATTTACCACCTCGGAAACCCACTGGGGGTTGCTGTGAGTAGGAATCAACTCAATGGCAGTGGGTTTGGTTTTGGTATATTTATGTGGGATATTGTTCTGTAATTTTCCTTTGCAACAGTGTCTTTGCCGGGCTTTAATATCAGGGTTAAGCTTGCATCATTAAATGAATCGGGGACTATTCTATCCTTTTCTATAATCTGGAGTAATCTTCTTGGGATTGGTGTCATCTTTTTTCTGAATGTTTGGTAGAATTCTCCAGTGAAGCTGTCTGGGCCAGGAATTTTTTTCCTGTTTTGGGGATTTTTTTTCATGACCTGTTCAATTTCTTCCTTTGTTTGGGGCCTGTTCAAATATTCTTCCTCAGTCTGTGTTACATTAGGCAGGCCACCTGTTTCTAGAAATTTGTCCACTTCTTCTAGCTTTTCAAATTTGTTGGAGTACAGACCTTCACAGAAGTGTGTTATTACCATTTTTATTTCAATTGGTTCTCTTGTGACATCATCCGTTTCTTTTCTTATTCATGTTATTTGCATCTTCTTTCTTTTCCTTAGTTAAGTTTGCCAGTGGTTTGTCAAATTTGTTAATTTTTCCAAAGAACCAACTTTTACTCCTTTGAGTTTTTCTATCTTCTTTTTTTGGTTGGAATAAGGTATTTGTGTTAGCTTGGTCTTGTTTTTTGATGTGTGCTTTTATTGCTATAAATTAACCTCTGAGTACTGTTTTTACTGTTTTCCAAAGGTTTTGGTATGTTGTTTTCATTCTCATTGGATTCTGGAAAAAAAAAAAAAAAGAAAGAAAATAACCAAACTCACTGCTGTTGAGTCAATCCCTGACTCATAGCAGCCCCTCCTTGGGTTTCCAAGGCGGTATATCTACGGAAGTAGATTATCCTGTCTTCATTCCAAGAAGTTGCTGGTTGGTTTGAAATATCAGCCTTCTGATTAGCAGTCAAATGCCTTTTGAAATATTTAATTTCACATTTTATGTCTGCTTTACCCAGTAGTTTAACAGGGCATTATCAGCTTCTATGTATTTTATTTTTTCCCCTAATCTTCTTATTATTGATTTCTAATTTTATACAGCTTTTTAATACTTTAAAGAGTTTTTTCTAAGCAGATTTGTCCAATTTTTATGAGACCTCATTTATTTGTCTTGTCTTTTGCTGTTTGTGCTTTTGTTATTATATTAGGTAGTCCATTGTTGAAAGCTAAGCCTGACAGCTTTACCCATATGTTTTGTTCTAAGGATTTTATGATTTTGTCTATACATTTAGGTCTTTAATCCATTTTGAATTTGTTTTTTGTGTATGGAGTAAGGTATGGATTCTGCTTCATTTTTCGGTAGATGGAAGTCCAGCTTTTCCAATGTCATTTGTTAAGGAGCCTCTTCTCTCCCTATCAAATGGACTTAGCACTCTTGTAAAAAGAATCAGTTGACCATAGATGTGTGGGTTTATTTTTGGATTCTCAATTTCATTCCATTGGTCTATGTGTCTATTGTTGTATAAGTACCAGGCTGTTTTTATTACTGTAGCTAAATAATATGCCTTAAAATCAGGACTGTGAATCTTCCTACATTTTTCTTCTCTTTCAACATTGCTTTAATCATTCAGGGCCTCTTGCCATTCATTCCATGTAAAACTCAGAATTGATATTACTGTTTCTGTGAAGAAAACTGCTGGAATTTGTATTGGGATTTTGTTGAATGTATAGATCACTTTGGGTAGTACTGACATCTTAATAATATTAAGTCTTCCAACCAAAAAACACAAAAATTCTTTTCATTTATTTAAGTTTTCTTTAATCTCTCAGGAGCCCTGGTTGAGTAGTGGTTAAAGTACTCAACTGCTAACCTGAAAGTTGGTGGTTCAAACTCACTGGGCTCTCTGCAGGAGAAAGATATGTCAGTCTGCTTCTGTACATATTTGCAGCCTTGAAAACCCTGTGGGGCAGTTATACTCTATCCTATAGAGTCACTATGAGTAAGAATCAACTTGACAACAGTGGGTTTTTGGTTAATCTCTTTCAGCAGTGTTTTATGATTTTCACTGTAATAAGTCTTTCACATCCCTGGTTAGATTTATTCCTAGGTATTTATTCTCTTAAAAACTATTTTAAATGGAATTGTTTTCCTAATTTTCCTTTAAGATTTCTCATTGCTGGTATATAGAAACCTAACTTATTTTGGTTTGTTGACCTTTCACTCTGCAATTTTGCTAAATTACTCAATTAGCTCTAGAACTTTTCTTATGGATTGTTTGGGATTTTGTATATAAAATATCATATCATTCATGAATAGAGATAATTTTACTTCTTTTCCAGTCTGGGTACCTTCCCTTTCTTACTTTTATTTTTTGTCTTATTGTTCTGGCTAGGACTTTTAATGTAATATGAAACGGAAGTACTGAGACCCAGAATCCTTGTCTCATTCCTAGTTTCAAAGGGAAAGCTCCCATTCTTTCTCCATTAAGTATCATACTTGCTGTTGGTTTTTCATATATGCCCAGACTCTTATTGAAGAATTTCCCTTCTATCCCAATATTCTTTAGGGTTTTCAACTAGAAAAAAAAAAGTGGATTTTATCAAATGCTTTTTCTGCACCCATAGAGATGATCATGTGGTTCTTTTCTCTTGTTCTGCTTAAGCCGTGTATTAGGTTGATTGATTTTCTAATGGTGAAAATCCCTGCACTCCTGAAATAAATCCTATTTGGTCATGGTGTATGACTTAATATGCTGCTGGATTCTGTTTACCAGTATTTTCTTAAGGATTTTTGCATCTATATTCATAAGAGATATTGTCCATACTTTTCTTGTAGTGTCTTTGTCTGGTTTTGGTATCAAGGTTATGTTTGTTTCAGAGAATGAATTGAAAAGTATTCCTTCCTTCTCTGTCTTTTGGAAGAGTTTAAACAGTATTAATGTCATTTTTCTCTAAATGTTTGGTAGAATTCTTCAGTGAAGCCAATGGGTCCAGTACTTTTTTTGTCTTTGGAATGTTTTTGATCACTGATTTGATCTCTTCTTTTGTTATGAGTCTGTTGAGACTTTCTATTCCCTATTGAGTCAGTTTAGATAGATTATGTGTTTCTAAGAGTTTGTCTATGTCATTAGGTTATCCAGTTTGTTGCTTTGCAATTTTTTAATATTCTCTCATAATTCTCTTTATTTATGTTGAATCCAGTTGTAATGTTCTCTCATTGATTTTGATTTTGCTTGTTTATATCTTTTCTTTTTTTGTCAGTTTAGCTAAAACCAAACCAAACCAAACTCACTGACCTCGAGTCAAACCCGACTCATAGCAACCCCTCCTTGGGTTTCCGAGGTGATGTCACTACGGCAGTAGATGGCCCAACCTTCTTTCCAAGGAGTAGCTGATGAGTTTGAACCGCCAGCCTTCTGGTAACCAGTCAAATGCCTCAGGATTATGCTACCATAAATTTGTCAATTTTATTGGCCTTTTCAGAGAACCAACTTCTGGTTTTATTGATTCTTTTTTTCTTTTTTCTTGTTTTCAATTATATTTATTTATCCTCTGATCTGTGTTATTTCCTTTCTTCTAGTAAAGGCTTACTTTACTCTTTACTTTCTAGTTTCTAGAGTTATCGAGTCTGGTTATTTTTTCTTTTCTTATGTAGTAATACCTATATTAATTGCTATAATTTTCCCTCTGAGTATTGTCCTCACTGCATCCCATAAATTGTATGTTGTACTTTAATTTTCATTTGACTCTGGTAGTTTAGTAATGTGTTGTTTAATTTCCATATGTTTTTGTATTTTCTAGATTTTTTCTGTTACAGAGTTTTATCTTTTCTCTGTTGTGCTCAGAGAAAATATTTTGTATAATTTCACTCATTTTAAACTTGTGAAGACTTGCTTTGTGACCTAGCATGTGATCTATCCTGGATAATGATCTATATGCATCTATATATAGAATGTATATTATAGTGTTTTGTGGTGAAGTGTTCTATATATGTCTGCAATTCTAGTTGGCTTATAGTGTCATTTAGTTTCTCTGTTTCCTACTGTTGATCTACTTTCTAGATGTTTGTCTAATATTGAAGTGATGTATTGAAATCTTCAACTATTATTGTAGTACTGTTTCTAGCTTCAATTCTATCTTCTTTTGTTTTATATATTTAAGTGCCCCAATGTTGAGTGCATGTATATTTATTATTGTTAAATCTTCTTGATTGACACTTTTATCACTGTATAATGTCTACCTTTATCACTTCTGACAGATTTTGTCTTAAACCCTACTTTGTCTTTGATATTAAGATTGCCACCCTTGCTCTCTTTTGGCTATCATTTTCATAAATATTCTCCTTCCTATACTTTCACTTTTAATATATTTGTGTCCTTGGGTCTAAGATGTACCCTTTATAAACAGCATATATTTGTATCATGTTTTTATATCCGTTCTGCCACTCTAACTTTTATTGGAGAATTTAGTCCATTTACATTGACTGTAATTACTGGCAAAAAATGATTCATCTCTACCATTTTGTTATGTGCATGTGTATTTGTTGTGTGTCTTAAGGCTACTTTGTCTTTTACTAATACTTGCCTTTGTGTTTGTTGGCTTATTGTAGTGTCGTTTTTGTTTTCTTCTTTCATTTTTTGTATAATATTTAGATTTTTTTTAGTGGTCACCATGAATATTATACTTACAGTTTGTATTAATAACATCCTAGGGTAAGCTGGTACCAATGTAATTTCTGTATCATACAAGGAATTCTATACCTATACCATTCCTCTTACCCACCCCATCCCATTTTGTACTTGTTATTACTGATAATGTCTTTATATTTCATGTGCCCTGTAACATAATTTTATCCCTACTTTTTATACATTTGTCCTTAAGGAGCATAAAGGTCAAAACAATTAGAATTATCAAGCATGGTACCTTATTACTTGTCCATGAAACTTATTTCATTAGAGATCTTTCTTTTTATCTGTCTTTGAATTACTTTCTAGTGTCTTTTCCCTTCCATCTGAAGAATTCCATTAATGTTTTTTTTTTTTTAAAGTTGGTCTGATGGATATGAACTCTCTAAGCTTCTGTTTGGCTGGAAATGTTTTAATTTCACCCTCAGTCTTGAAGGACAATTTCACTGGGTGTAATATTCTTGGAGCTCTGGTAGCATAGTGCCTAAGGCACTTGACTGTTAACCAGAAGTGTGGCGTTTTCAAACCCACCAGCCACTCCTCAGAAGGAAGGCTGGGCAATCTACTTCCGTAGTGATACCACCTCAGAAACCCAAGGAGGGGTTGCTATGAGTTGGAGCCGACTCGACAACACATAACAACACCAACAACTTAATATTCTTGATTGAAAAGTTTGTTGCTTGGTTTTTTTTTTTTTTTTTTTTTTTCTTTCAACACTTGAAATATTTCATTCCATTACCTTCTGGTCACCAATGATTCTGAAGATAAATTGGTATTTAATCTTATTGGATATCCTTTGTATGTGACTGTTTGCCTCTCTCTTAGTGCTTTCAGGATCCTCTCTTTATCTTTACTTATTGAGAGCCTCACTACGATATGTCTTGGCATCGATCGTTTTGGGTTTGACTTATTTGGGGTTCTTTGTTCTTCGTAGATTTGTATATTCATGCTTTTCATTAGATTGGGAAATTTTTCTATCATTATTTCTTCAAATAATCTTTCTGTCTCTTTTTCTGCCTCATCTCCTTCAGGAATTCCCATGATGTGCGTATTAAGTCTCTTGTTGCTGTCTATTAAACTGTGCTCAGCCTCCTTGAGTCTTAATTCTTGTTGCTCTTCAGCCTGGGTAGTTTTAATTATCTTATTCTCTTTTTTGCTGATTAAATCTACTGATTAGTCCTTCCATTGTGTTTATCATTTCATTTATTGTCTCTTTCAGTTGCAATATCTCTTTTCTAAAATCTTCATTTTCTTTCTGCATTGTGTTCCTCAATCCTTTTTGCTTTTTGTCTATGTTTTATTTTACATATTTATTTATGTTTAATGTTGTTTTAATATACTCTTCCATTTTTTTTTTTTCCATTATTTGGTCGTCCCTACACTCAATTTCACCCTTTTGTCATGTTCATTTGGATGGGCCATCGTTTCTCTGTTCTTTGTGTGTCTTGCAATTTTTTTTTAGGTCTATGGAATTTTTTTTTTTTTTAATTTTTATTGTGATTTGGGTGAAAGTATACAGAGCAAATTCATTTAGCATACAGCAGTTCATACACATTTTGTCTCACAACATTGACTGCAATGCCCCACAATATAACAGCTCTCTTCCCTCTTCCTCCCCATAATTACCTCTTCCCTGTATCCTTCCCTCCCACCACCCAAGCTGTCCTGTGTAAATACTGTCCTTCTATTCTCCCACAATTGATTGATCCAAGTAGTGTATCTACCTGATGTAAATGTTCAAGCTATATGCCTATCTATTATTTGGCTGGAAGCCACAGAAGTGAGTTCAGTTCCAGACCAGAAGAGTAGTTAGGGGGCATAGACTCAAGGATCTCACCAGGCTCTATCAGACCAGCAAACCTGGTCTTATTTTTTATGATTTTGAGCTTTGTTACACATTGTTCTCCCAGTCTACTCAGGATATTCTGAACTGATGCCTCTCTGAGTGGTTGATAGTTGTAGCCAGGCACCAGCTAGTTCTTCAAATCTCACGGTCACATAGCCTGAGAATCACATGGTTTCCCAGTCCCTTGGACTAATTGTTTCCATATGTCTTTGGTTTTCTTCATTCTTCTTTGCTCTAGATGAGGAGAGACCCATCAATGCATCTAGATTATCACTTGCAAGCTTTTAAGATACCAGTCACTACTCACCAAAGTAGCATGTTGAACAATGTTTTTGTGTAGTATGTTATACAAATTGAGCTTGATGTCCCCTGTGACCATGGTCCCAAGCCCACAGGCCCAGCTTCTCACTCTTTCCAGGTAGCTGGCTGTGGCCAAGAAATCACCACAACCTTGTCCCTTGTCAGACCTGCTATACACCTGGACATTCTTACAGTACATACAGATAACTTGTAAAACATTGTCTGCCAACCCTATACATGGTCATGGCCACAGTATCCCCTGCATAGGCATACCTGATCATTCAGCCTGTCCACCCTTCTATCCACATGTAGATCAATGCTTGCTATCACTGACAACACAGTATTGTATAGGCAAAAAGCTTCATTTTTGTTGTCTGTGCCTCCTGTGTACCTCTCTATGTCTTCCTCTTCCTCAGTGTCACTGTGTTGATCACTCATATTTGGTACATTGCCCTTCCCTTAACCCAAAGCAATACTTGTCTCTACCTATCTAGCAGTTTGCCCACCCTTCCCCTCTTATCCCTGGTAACCAACAAATTTCCTTCCATATATAAACCTTTCCTTGTATTACAATAGTGAACTGATACAATATTTGTCCTTCTGTAGTTGACTTGTTTCACTCAGGTAGTATAATTCCTAAGGCATCTGACTGCTAACCAGAGGGCTGATAGTTCAAAACTACTAGCTGCTCTTCAGAAGGAAAATTGGGCAATCTGATTCCGTAGTGATACTACCTCAGAAACCCAAGGAGGGGTTGTTATGAGTCAGATCCAACTTGACAGCAGTGAGTGTGGTTTTTTGGAATGTTCTCAAGTTCATTCACATTATGTAGTGTTTTGCAAATTCTACATTATTCTTTAGCATTGCATATCCTTCCATTGTGTGTGTTTACCATAGTTCGCAAAACTGTTCTTCTGTTGAAGGACATCTACATTGTTTCTACCTTTTTGTTATTGTAAACAGTGTTGCAATGAACATCGATGTGCACACATCTGTTCTTGTCCTGGGTCTCACTTCTTTAGGATAAATACCTAGTAATGGGATTACTGGATCAAATGGTAGTTCAGATTCCAACTTTTTTTAAGGAATCACCATACTGCTTCCAATAGTGGTTGTATCATTTGACGGTCCCACCAGCAGTGTATGAGAGTCCCAATCTCTCCACATTCTCACCAGCATTTGTTATATTCTGTCTTGTTGAACTTTGCTATTAGTACTGGGACAAGATGGTATCTCATTTTTGTTCTGATTTGCATCTCTCTACTGGCTAATGGGGAGCTCTGGTAGCATAGTGGCTAAGACACTTGCTTGCTAACCAGATGGCTGGTGGTTCAAATCCACCAGCCACTCCTCGGAAGGAAGGTTGGGCAATCCTACTTCCGTAGTGATACTGCCTCAGAAACCCAAGGAGGGGTCGCTATGAGTCGGGGCCGACTCGACGGCACATAACAACAACAACAACAACAACACTGGCTAATGATCCTGAACATTTCTTCATGTGTTTGCTGGCTGCCTGAAAATCCTCTTTCCTGAAGTGTCTATTCTTATCTTCTGCCCATTTTTAATTGGATTGTTTGTCTTTTTATTGTTGAAGTGGAGTTTTCTATAGATTTTAGAGATAAGTCCCTTGTCAGATATGTCATTGTCAAATTTTTTTTCCCAATCTGTAGGTTCTTTTTTTTTTTTTTTTTTAACTCTTTTGAAGAAGCCTTTTGAAGCAAATCAAAATCTAATTTTTAGAAGGTCCATTCATCTAGTTTATCTTCTGTTGCTTGTGCATTTTGCATTATGCTTGATAGTCTATTTAAGCCATATATTAGGCCACCTAAATTTGTCCCTATTTTTTCCTTGAGGAATTTTATAGTTTTAGGTTTCAATTTAAGTCTTGGATCCATCTGGAGGTAGTTTTTGTGTATGATGTGAGGTACAGATCTTGTTTTATTTTTCTGCAAATGCATACCTAGTTTTGCCAGCACCATTTGTTAAAGAGACCATTTCTTCTCCATTTAATGGATTCCAGCCCTTTAGAAAAAAATCAGCTGACCATAGGTCAATTGATCTGTTTCTGGGTTCTCAATTCTATTCCATTGGTCTATGTGTCTGTCGTTGTACTAATACCAGGCTGTTTTGACTACAGTGGCTGTATGGCAGGTTCTGAGATCCAGGAGTGTGAGACCTCCTATTTTATTCTTCTTCTTCAATAGTGCTTTGCTTATCTGGGGTCTCTTTACTTTCCACATAAAGTTAGCAATTTGTTTTTCCATTTCCTTAAAGACTGTTGATGGGATGTGAATTGGGATTGCAGTGAAAGTATAGATTGCTTTGGGTAGAATTGACATTTTCACAATGTTCAATCTCCCTATCCATGAGCATGGTATGTTCTTCCATTTATGTAGATCTCTTATGGTTTATTTAATAGTCTTTTATAGTTTTCTTTGTACAGGTCTTTTCTGCCCCTGGTAAGATTTATTCCCAAATTTTTTTTTTTTTTTTTTGGTAGCTATTATAAATAGTATTGATTTCCTTTTCAGTAATCTCTTTGGTGTAGAGAAATCCAGCTGATTTTTGGATGTTGATCTTGTATCCTGCCACTATGCTAAATCTCTCAATTAGTTCTAGTAGTTTTTTGTTTTTTCTTTTTTTTTTTCACTGAGTCTTTTGGGTTTTCTATGTATAGGAACTTATCATCAGCAAATTGGAATAATTTTATTTCTTCCTTACCAATTTGGATGCCATTGATTTCCCTTTCTTGCCTTACTGCCCTGGCTAGGACTTCCAATACAATGTTGAAAAGAAGTGGTGATAGAGGGCATCTTTGTATGGTTCCTATTCACAAGAATGGTTTCAGTCTCTCTCCAATGACAATAATGTTGGCTGTTGGTTTTGCGTATATGTCCTTTATTATGTTAAGGAATTTCTCTTCTATTCCTATTTTTCTAAGAGTTTTTATCTGGAATGTGTGTTGGATTTTATCAAATGCCATTTCTTCATCGATAGATATGATCATGTGGTTCTTTTCCTTTGTTTTATTTATGTGATGGATTATGCCAGTTGATTTTTTTAATGTTGAACCATCCTTGCATACCTACTGTGAACCCCATTTGATCATAATATATTATTTTTTTGATATATTGTTGGAGTCTTTGGCTAGGATTTTGTTGAAGATTTTTTACACCAATATTCATGAGGGATATTGGTCTGTAGTTTTCCTTTTTAGTGATTATGTTTGCTACATAAAATGAATTTTGGAGGATTCCATTCCTTTTTATGTTCTGGAATAGTTTGAGTAGGATTGGTGTCAGTTCTTCTCTGAATGTTTGGTAGGATTCTCCAGTGAAGCCATCTGGGCCAAGACTTTTTTTGTTGATAATTTTTTTTTTTTTATGTAGATCAATGGAATTTTTTTAGGATGTTAACTTTCTCAGTCCTACCCAGTATTTGACATTTTTACCTTCACTTCTTTCTTCAAAACACTCTTAAGCAGGCAGACCCTTTGGCTTTTTCCTACCATTTCCTCTCTCTCTCTCTCTCTCTCTCTCTCTCTCTCTCTTTCTCTCTCTGATAGTTCTATGGGGGATGCTTATAGCTCAGCTGGTATTCACAGAAATCAAGAACAGATTTTCCTCCATTTCAGGAGGAGAAAGGGCTGGTACTCCACAGAAGGACCTTGAAGAAATTTTCCTTGTTGGTTTCAGAAATCCAATGGCTCTGTGGTGGGGAAGGGGCAGAAATTTCCAGTTAGGTGACATTTCTCTAGACTCCACTGTGAAGATCCTTCTGTAGGCTCCTTCAGTCCAGCATTCAACAGTTACCAGAATGGACCCCACACACACACACGAGAGGTCTGTCCTATTGATATCAGAGCCTACCCCATAGTGTGTTGATTGTAGGTATAATTTCTACTCAAGGTGCCTGCTTCCTAGCACAGAGCACCTTTAGTCAGCAGCCTTCAGCACCAAGAAGAAGAAGGGGTAGACAAACCCAAACTGTCCCCCAGGAAATCTGTCCTATTGATTTCAGAGCCCTGGGCTATGGGGTAAACAGGGAAGCAGGTAGAGTGGTAAATATGGGAGCAGAGTCCACTGTAGAGGCCTTCTGCACAAGTTTGCAATAGCCTGGTAATCATTTTACCAGGTTAAGTGTGTGTGTGTCACACTCCAGTCAGATCCCCATAGAGGTCTGCCTTTTTGCTTTCAGAACCCCCTGGTAAATGGTTGGCTATTAGTGCAGCTTCCATTCAAGACACCTATTTTCTAACACAGAGAAGCCTATGTCAGCAATTCTCAACACCAACTGGAAATGGGGCAGACTAACCCAAACTGATTCCCAGAAAAGTTTCTTATGTTTATTTTAGAGGCCTGAGCTATGTGGTGTACAGTGAGGCAGGTAAAGTGCTTACTATGATAGAAGTCTTCATTGTAGTGGCCTTCAATTCACTGCTGGCTTGCAGGTGACAGTGTCAAGATAGGGCAGGGGTTGTTACATTCCAAATGGACTCCCAGGAGGTCTGCCTTACTGCTGTCAGAGCCCCTTCTATTATGGTGATTTTAGATGCAACCTCCATTCAAGTTACCTGCCTCTTAGCAACCTTAGTTAGGAGTCTTCAGTGCCAACTGGAAGGAATAGCAGACCTACCTGGACTGAGTCCTGTGATGTCTGTCCTGTTTGTTTCAGAGTCCTGAGCTATAGGGTGCTCAGGAAACATATCAATTAGATTATGACAGTGGAGTCTACTCCAGGGCCCTTCTGTAGCAATTCTCAGTAGGCTTGCAGCCAACAGTGTTCACATGAGGGAGGTGCTGGCACACTCCAAATGGATCCTGAAGGTTTGCCTTGTTGATTTTAGATCAGAAGCTTGAGGTCCCGTCTCTTTGTATGGGCAGGGGCTGTGGTATTCATGGAACTCATCTTTTGCTAAGGCACTTCCCCAGTTCACAGCAACTGGTGGCCCACATGGCTTGGGGGGAGGAGCAAGGATGGTGGGACAAGTGATTTTTCAACTGTATGCAATTCTTTGTTAGTTTGTTGACACTTTCCTGTCTGCAATTCCCCATTGCTTTCCTCTGCTCTCCAATTCAGAGGTCCATAGCCAAGCACCATTTTCTTATTGTATTTCTTGTTATATTTGGGGAGGGAGTCTGAACAATGGTTTTTTCACACCACTATCTTCCCAAAATCTTGCTTTTCTTTGTTTTAATATGTCATCTCCTCTATACTCTAAGGTTCATGAGGGCATCAATATATCTATCTAGCAACAACCAAATTGCCCAGTTCTTGCATTCCAATGGCTTTAAGAACTAGAGGACAGTAATCAAAGCTTCTGGGAGCCCCACATACAAGTATTTCAACAACTTTAACACTACTTATAGTGTTCACAGGAGCTGTGGTAGCATAGTGCCTAAGGCACTTGACTGCTAACCAGAAGGCTGGTGGTTCGAACCCACCAGCCACTCCTTGGAAGGAAGGTTGGGCAATCCTACTTCCGTAGTGATACTGCCTCGGAAACCCAAGGAGGGGTGGCTATGAGTCGGGGCCTACTTGACGGCACATAACAACAACAACAGCAACATAGCGTTCACACGTAGAAGATATAGGTGAGGTCAGCAAGCAAGGCAGCAGCCTTACTGTCATTTTCCAAAATTACAAATTTACAAATCTTGAAAGGCGTCTTGCAAATACAAACATGTACTTAGATCAAAGTAGTTAACAACCAGCTAGAACAATGAAGGCACATTCTATAGGATGATGTTGAAATGCCAAAGGAGAATAGAACAAAAATGTGTCCATGAAGTAGATGATTTTCTTTACAAAAGACTTCTTATTTCATGAAATACATGTTTCCTTACATAAGAGCAATGTGGTTACTTATTAAAAATTAGGAAGAAAAAGAAGGTCCATGTAGAAATGTAGGAAACCAAGCCCTTTATGAGCATATGGTCTTGGGCAAAATACTTCCTACAAGCCTCAAAATTCCCAGCTACATTGAGGAAGGGGAGACTGAGAACAAAATAAAACTATCCTCATGGAATTACTGGAATGTTGAAATGAGATAAATATGTGAAAAGTTGCCCTGATAAAGAATAGGTTTTCAGCTGAGACCAAAGCAGGAGTTGCTTCTGACCTGTGGAGTGGCTGTTGGACAGGCTTCTGTTTGTATGGTATTATTTTGTTATTACCTGGGGGGTGGAGAAGAGATTTTGTGACAAGTACTCATGAAAAAAAAGTGATATTGGAGGAGAACAAAGGCTGTTGAGCACTTTGCAGAGAGGAAACACTGGTGACCAGAGCCACAGGTGCTATCTCTGGAAAATTCTGTGAGTCTGGGGTTCATGTCACAGAAGGGTCCACAGTGTGGAGAAAAGAGGCTGTTCCTCATGTCATTTGGAATGCACAGTGCTCCATGAGGGCAGAAACATTCAGGGCATCCTGGCATTTGAATATGTATTATTTAGGGACACTGAAAAGTAGTAACTGGACAGAAGCAAGCATAAGGCAGAGGGAAAACTTTAGACAGTGAAGAGGTTGCAATGGATGGCAGAGGTTGGTCCCTAAACAGAGGGACCAGATACACTAGTGCAGAATATATCTTGGAAAATTGGAAGTCTTAAAGCAACAGAGAGCAATGTGAGGGCAGGGTAGGGTGATGAGTCCTGAGAAGTCCATATAATTCCAGGATTAATGTTATAGTGACCACTCTTGAGCCAACATCTGATGGGTCTGCAGACATATTCCTTGTTTTTCTTTAATGTTTGTATTGTGATTAGGGCAAAAGTTTACAAAGCAAATTAATTTTCCTTTCAAAAATTCACATGTATTTTGTTTCGTGTCATTGATTGCAAGCCCCTCAATGGAACATCACTCTTTCTACTTTCTTCTCTGTGTTTCTCACTTCTGTTCCACCTACTCTCCTAACTCTTCCTGCCTTCTGAATTTTGTTCTTGGGCCATTTTGATCTGGAATGTTTGGTTGTTCTACAGAATGTGTACCTTCTTAGAGTTATTGTTCATCTAATAGACCTATCTATTTTTGACTGAAAATTGAGTTACAGCAGTGAGTTAACAACTTCCAGGTCTTCTTCCCTAGAGAATGAAGATGAAGGGCCAGACTCTTGGAGGTTCCACCAATCTCTAGCTGACCAGTAAGCCTGGTCTTTCTTAGGATTTTGAGTTTTGGTCCACATTTTTCTCCCACTCTTTCCAGGACATTCTAATGTGATCACTATCAGAGTAGACCAGGCTGGTAGCCAGGCAGCATCTAGTTCTTCTGGTCTCAAAGTCATGAAGGCTCATATTCTCATAGTCCATTAGTCCTTAGAAATAATTTTTTTTCCATATGTCTTTGATTTTAATTCTTCTTTCCTCTGGATGGGGTGAAAAACAATACTTGCACCTTACATGACCACTCACAAGCTAAGAGAAAAAACAAAGCTCCTTTTGGAAAGACACTAAAGATACATACCTTCACCTGGATCTAGACTAATCCAAAGTCAATTAACCCTGCAATATTACAAAACTTTAGATGACTCTCCAAGCTTGTCCTTGCCTTAATAATAAGAATAATGATGATAGTGGCCAATAAAATAGGGTGGCCATTACTCTATCAGTAATAACTCATTTAATTTTCACAGCCTTTAAGTGCCACTCAGCACTCAGACACACTCTCCTCATTCCTGACCCCACAGACAGGTACTGTGAGGTGAATTCACCTCACCTTAGGTCTCACCACTTGGAGTTTTGAACTCCTTTTCCCAGAAAATTTTGGATGTTTAGAGTCTCAATGCTTGTCTTTACATGAAGTAGTTTTATGTCTATAAACCAAGTAGATTTAGCACTAAACAAATGTCTATACACCTAGTGGGGTCCATGGTAAACAATGTAAACATTGATGATTTTATGTTGATGATTGTCCAATACTGCTTTGCCACAATGCTAGTCCTATTTGTTAGTGCAGTAAGTATCTCATGGAAAAATAGTAATATGGGAGATGGATTTCAGTCCCTTCTCAAGGATCTTCAGATCATCTGAGTACAAGGAAGGATAAATAATATTTACAATGCCACTGTGTAAACAAGGTGATAATTGGTCTTGATTGGGTCCCTCTGATTTAGTCTTTTGGTACATCCCTGGTTACACATCACAGACGGGAATGGAGGAAGTGATTAAAGAAAAGTAACAAAACACAGACAAAGCCTACCACGACACTCTAAAAGCTGGAAACCCAAAAACAAGCCTCAAGAGGTAGAGAAACAATAATTTGAGTTTTGACCTATAATAGCCATTAGCCCCATATGGAAACAGGCCCAGGTCTTGCAAGACAGTGAATGAATTCAGCCAGATTTCAAAACAAATGTTTCACAAAAAATTTTAAAAAACCTTGAAGCCAGAAACTATTCCAACAGATCCTCTGCAATTCCAGGTAAAAGATTTGAATGTTTTTCAGATTAATTGATTCCTCAGGAGATTAGTCTAAAGCTAGAGTTTCTAGTTAATGAAAATTTCTGAGATTTTCTTGTAATTCCATTAATTATGAAACAAAGCTCAGCATGCCATCATTGACATTTTATTCACTCAAAAGAATACTTTAGTGAGTTTTTGCTCCTCGTTTTGCTCTTTTTTTTTTCTTTCTTTGTTTTTTTCATTATTTGTTTTGTTGGATAGATCACCAGTTTTCAATTAATAAAAACTCCCTTGAACTTCAAGGAAGCTGGGATGAATCATAGGATCATAAATGCTTCAGGCATACAAGAGACCAGACCTCATCCTTCATGGAACAAGAGCTGTGGGAAAAACAGGAAGATATATCTATGACTTAATTTGATCTGATTTTCATCCTTAGCAGCCTATGGGCATTCTCACTCTGTGCCTGCTGCTTCTTACTACAGTGCCCTTCCTTCCCTATCCTTATCATCACCTACCCAAATTTTATATGACCTTCATGAAGCAAACCAGATGCACCTCTTCCATGAGAGGAATGCACATTCCTGCCCAGGAATCACTTCTTTCCTCATACACTTCCTCTATTTTTTCCTATTTTAGAGGCAGAAACTTCAAGTGTTTTCAAGATTTTTCAGTGAAAGCTCTGACTTCATGTAATTTCATTTTTTAATTACAAATGAATTTTTAACTTTATTTTTTGCAAGATGCAATAGGGGACATTGTAAACAAATATTCCTAAATGTGGGGGAAGACTGCTTCCTAAAGTCATTTCCATAAAATCACACTGGAAAAGCACTGAAGCCTGGCAAATTTTTTCACTCTGAGTTCTCCAAACTCATTTGACCACATAGCAACTCTTCAATCAATTCTCTACAAAGCTTTCTGGATGCAAGTGTGGTCTATGAAAGTCATTTGCAAAAAAAAAAAAAAAAAAAAAAACTGATTTATAACCACCATAATTTATAATTTTATAAGAATTTTTATATAGATATATCACTTAAGAAAAAAAATGGTCCAACTATGTGTGCTGATTTAGGGATCAGAACGGAAGACTATTATATTTGGAGCACACACCATTCTATGGTTGGTATCAGCCTTCTGGGAGTGGAGCTATCATTGACACTCAATCATTAACCACCTGGGCCTGAGCTACTTAGCTCATCGTTGCCCTCTTTTCTGCCACTAGCCAACATAATTTTATGTATCTATCACACCCCTTTTCCTTGGCACAACACTAAACTATATTTTGCAACCTCCTTTGCAGTTAGTCAGGGTCACATGACTAGTTCTGACAAATGGGATGTGAGCAAAAGTGATATGCATCACATTCAGGCTTGGTCCCTGAAATCACCCATGTAATCCTCTGCATTCAGTCCCTCTGTTCTTTGCCACAGACATTCCAGAGGGAAACTTTAAGGTCCTGGAAGAAAGCAGAACCCCTGGGTGGAAGGATCATGGATCTTAATGACTACATGGAACATTGTGACCCCACACGCAACCCATAGCCAATCCTCATTGGATGGGGATAGAGACGACCATCTATTATGGGAAACCACTGAGCTTTGGGGTTGTTGGCTAAAACTGACTACACTGAGTAATACATCACAGCAACTACCTTGCACCTAACAGGGACTCAGTGAAACACTGTTTCATGAATGAAGTCATCCAGTGAGGAGAAAACTTAAAAGATTTCCTGAAAAGAAACTTGAGAACTGAATGGGTCTGTACCACAGACATGGGTTTATATGGCCACATAATATCACAATTATGAGCTTTAAATATCAGACTCAATTAATGTAAATAAGTTGAAGATGAAGGAGCCCAACAGTGCCAACAGTAGCTGCTTCTACCATCTCTGTTGCCAGAGCCTGAAAGACATTCTCAGCCTTGACTAAATAGGGTATAAGAAGCCTTAAAGGATGTGTCAAGCTAGTGATTGGTCCACCCAGTTAGACACAGGGGGACATGTCCAGCCCCAAATCCACCTGTTCATATGACAATTGCCAACCTCCAAGGAATCTCCATATGATCCCCACATCTGAGCTTGGCTTCCTCATGGAGTCTTGCACAGAAAACCATGCCCCTAAGATTGCTGTAATTGGCAACACTGCACCAACCTACAACACTTGCTATTCTCACATGACCCTAAACCCAGCCAGTCTAACCTTTACATTGCACACTTTCTAAGCAGTTATGCACCAGCATAGAGACCCAGTTAGGTGGAAGATGGAGGGGCTTTTGGCAGCAATCCCAGCCAATACTTTGTGACACCACATGGCAAGAAGTGATTTCCAGGATAAAGAAAATGTTATTCTAAAGGTAAATTGAGTGTGTTCATTGGAGGAATGTTGCTGAGCATCACTACCTGCAGGCCCTGTGCAAGGTCCTGGGGATGTCAGATTAACAGGCACAACCTGCCCCACTTGAGGACAGGTCAGGATTCAAGCCAACCATACAGTGGAAATATAGAGGGGAAAGAGCTCAATTAAGGCTACTCTGGAGGAGGCAGCATGCTATCTTGGTGCTGTGCCCACCATACCTTGGATTTCATGTTCTAGCCCATGCTGAAGACTCTGGAACTAGGTAGCAAGCTCTGTGCCTGTCTGTGGACTCCACTGGGAAAATCAATCGGTTCTTGAGGTGGGCCAAAGAACTTATAAACTGACTCTTGGGGCACAAAGCTCAGCCAATAACACGGACACTGAAGGGTGAACATCTAGCCTCTTCACCCTTGATTTTGCTGGATTCATTTGTTAGCTCTAGTAGTTTTCTTATGAATTCTTTGGATTTTAGAATGATATTATTTGTGAATAGAGACTTTTATGTATTCTTTCCAATTTGGATACATTTTATTTCTCTTTCTTCACTAATTTCTCTGGCCTAATTGCTATTCAGTATATTGAAAAGCAGTGATAAGAGTGGGCTTTCTTGTCTAGAATAATGTTTTATTTCCTTTTTCTCTCACTGCTTGCCATCTCAAGGAAATTACAGAAATGTCTGGGTTTTGAGGCCAGATTGTGCTGGGCTTGAATTCCAGCCTATCCACCTTACCAATGTCTCCTTGGTCAGGTGACCAGCTACTCCTCTTGGAGGAAGCAGTGCCTATTGAGATGCTCTTATCCACCTGAAACAACCCATGACCAACTGAGGACTGCTGGTCTCTCAAGCTGTACAGGATCACTTCCTCCCAGGAGAAGATAGCACAGAGTGGAAATAATGCTTTCTAGGAGTCGGAAGCTGAAGAGAAGTGACTGCTGCTTGTAGAAGGCCAGAAGCATTGCAGAGGAAGCTCTGGACATGATCTCCTTGGGGTGTCATGTGATCATCAGGATTTCCTTTATAAATCTCAGTCATAGACCTTTTGAATGAGTCCAAAAACTCTCTTGGGTCTTGAAGAAGGCACTTAGGGAAGAATTTAATTCTTCCATTGCCTCAAAATGTTATATAAATGTTTTATTAAATTTGCTTAAATTTACACAGCCTTCTGAGTAGTTTGTAAGATCTTAGAAGCCAGATTCAAGATTTCCTTTTCCAGGGCTCCCTGCACTCCTAAATTCCCATACCCTGTGACACCTTTTCAGAAAGACCTGTAGAAAAAGCACTGCAGGATTGAAAGTCTGGACAAAGCTCTGGCATCTTTATGAAAATCGGTACTTGGACATTGTGATAATTGGAGCTGTGTGTCAACTTGGCTGGACGCCAGTTCTGTGTGGTTGTTCCCATGATGGGATCAGATGACTGTGTTCTGAGTGACCAATCTGCCCAAGGGGGGTTTCCCTAGGGGTGTGGCCTGCTTCCAGGATATCCAGGGACATCCTGGGAAGAGAGACATTCTTTGAGGGATTGGAACCCTGGTGTGCTGACTACAAACTTCCGTGAGTGAGCAGCCCACCACTCGGCCTGGAGATCTTGGACTCGTCTTTTATTGGAGTCAACAACCAGTATACTGCCTGCCAGCCTTGAATTTCTCAGCCCCCCACACTTGCAGAAGCTAAGGCTGCCACCAGCTCGTTTCCTCCAGGGTCTTTGGACTTGCTGGCTTCTATACATTTGTGAGCCATTTTCCTAAGA
>NW_006921743.1:4176101-4192851 GCF_000298275.1 Orycteropus afer afer
TCTGACCCACAGTCATAAAGTTGGACGTGCACAGCAGCACTCCATCATTAAATGGAAGTGGTATATCAGAAATCGGGCTTGAGCAGGACCTGAAGGCACAAGTAAGTTGCATGAGGAAGTGGCCCAAATGCCTATGGTCTCCACTCCAGTCACATTACCTTCCCTGTCCCACTCTGCCTGCACCTATGGCCTCGTATTGAGTTCCTTATGATCAGTTGACTGAGGAAGTGAAAATTCATGCCTGGTTTACAGATGGTTCTGCACGATATGCAGGCACCATTCGAGAGTGGACAGCAGTGGCACTGCAGCCCCTTTCTGGGACTTCCTTAAAGGACAGTGGTGAAGGGAAATCCTCCCAATGGGTAGAACTTCGGGCCATGCATATGGCTGTTCACTTTGCATGGAACAAGAAATGGCCAGATGTGCAATTATATACAGATTCATGGGCTGTGGCTAATGGCTTAGCTGGATGGTCTGGGACTTGGAAGGAGCATGATTGGAAGATTGGTGACAAGGATGTATGGGGAAGAGGCATGTGGATAGATCTCTCTGAATGGGCCAAAGGGGTAAAGATATTTGTGTCTCATGTGAATGCCCACCAAAAGTGACCACGGCAGAGGAGGACTTTAAGAATCAGGTGCATAGGATGACACGTTCAGTGGAAACCAGTCGTCCTTTTTCCCCAGCTACTCCTGTCAATGCTCAATGCACTCACGAACAAAGTGGCCATGGTGGCAGGGATGGAGGTTATGCATGGGCACAGCAACATGGACTCCCACTTACCAAGGCTGATTTGGCTACCACCACTTCTGAGTGCTCAATCTGCCAATAGCAGAGACCAACTCTGAGTCTGCGATATGGAACCATTCCTCGGGGTGATCAGCCAGCAACGTGGTGGCAGGTGGATTACATTGGACCACTTCCATCATGGAAAGGACAGCGTTTTGTTCTTACTGGAATAGATACTTATTCTGGATATGGATTTGCCTTCCCTGCATGCAATGCTTCTGCTAAAACTACCATCCATGGACTTACAGAATGCCTAATCCACCGTTATGGCATCCCACACAGCATTGCTTCGGATCAAGGGACTCATTTCACAGCACATGAAGTGCGGCAGTGGGCTTATGCTCATGGAATTCACTGGTCTTACCATGTTCCCCACCATCCTGAAGCAGCTGGTTTGATAGAACAATGGAATGGCCTCTTAAAAACACAAATACGGTACCAGCTAGGTGACAATACCTTGAAGGGTTGGGGCAATGTTCTTCAGGAGGCTGTATATGCTCTAAACCAGCATCCAATATATGGTTCTGTTTCCCCAATAGTCAGGATTCATGGGTCCAGGAACCATGGGGTGGAAACAGGAGTAGTACCACTCACCATTATCCCTAGTGACCCACTCAAAAAATTTTTGCTTCCTGTCCCTGCTACCCTATGCTCTGTGGGTCTGGAGATCTTAGTCCCAAAGGGAGGAACACTCCCACCTGGAGACACAATACTGATTGCATTGAACTGCAAATTAAGAATGCCACCTGGCCATTTTGACTTCCTCATGTCTCTGGATCAACAGACAAAAAAGGGCATTATTGTGCTATCTAGTGTGATAGATCCTGATTACCAAGGGGAAATTTGGTTGGCTTTACATAATGGAGGTAGAGATGAATATGTCTGGAGTACAGGAGATTCTTTAGGATGTCTTTTAGTACTACCATGCCCTGTGATTAAAGTCAATGGAAAATTACAGCAACCCAATTCTGATATGACTGCTAATGGCCCAGACCCTTCAGGAATGATGGTTTGGGTCACCCCACCACGCAAAGAACCATGACCAGATGAGGTGCTTGCTGAGGGCAAGGGAAATACAGAATGGGTGGTGGAAGAAAGTAGTTCTGAACATCAGCTATGACCACGTGACCAGCTGCAGAAAGAGGACTGTGATTGTTATATTTCTTCATTGTATATGTACATCAAATATTTTTGTTTCCTTCTGTTATGAGCTGTGAAATGTAAATAAGGTTAATGCATTTTGGTTGTATGTGTGTTAACATATTATGTTAGGCACAAATATGACTCTGTAATTGTCCTTATTTAGAGATTATATACAGTTAAGAAGATGTGTGCAACTGCCAAGTTGACAAGGGGTGGACTGTGATAGTTGGAGCTGTGTGTCAACTTGGCTGGACCCCAATTCTGTCTGGTTGTTCCCATGATGGCATCAGATGACTGTGTTCTGAGTGGCCAGTCTGCCCAAGGGGAGTTTCCCTAGGGATGTGGCCTGCTTCCGGGATATCCAGGGACATCCTGGGAAGAGAGACATTCTTTGAGGGATTGGCCTATTTCCAGTATATCTATGGACAGCCTGGGAAAAGAGACACTTTTCTGTGGATTAGGATTCTGTTGTGCTGCCTACAACTGTCCGTGAGCAAAGAATCCACCATTCGGCCTGGAGATCTTGGATTCATCTTTCGTTGAAGTCAACAACCAGTGTACTGCTTACCAGCCTTGAATTTCTCAGCCCCCTGCACTTGCGGAAGCTAAGGCTGCCACCAGCCTGTTTCCTCCAGGGACTTTGGACTTGCCGGCTTCTATACGTTTGTGAGCCATTTTCCTAAGATAAATTTCTCTCTCTCTCTCTCTCTCTCTCTCTCTCTCTACACACACACACACATATATATATATATATACACTTTGCTGGTTTTTGTGTTTCTCTAGAGAACCCAACCCAATCTAACACAGACATTATAACAGATTATTTTTCAAAGATAACTGCAACTTCATATGTATATGTGTGTTTATATATGTACCTCTCCCATTCAACATTCTCCTCTTGCAATGAGCACAAATTCCTCCCATCCTCCCACTGAGAGGTGGAGTTTTTGTTTTCTCCCCTGAATTTGGGTAGCGTTGTAACTTATCTAGCTTGGATGTCATGGGATATCCAAGACTAGGTCATAGACCACTAACACTTTCCTCTGAGCTCTCTGAGAATCCAGCCACCATGCTTTAAGCCCAAATTAACTCATGTGAAGAGATCTATGTGGAAAATAACTGAGTCTCCCAGCCTAGACTTAACATTAATTGTCAAAATTATGAATGAATTACCACTTACATAATCCAGCCTCAAATTTTGAGTGTTCCAAATTAGTCTCCAGGCATCTTGGAGCTGAAATAAGCTATCCCCTCTGTGTTGTCTCCAAATTCCTGATGCTCTGTATCCAAGAGTGTAATAAATGGTTGTTTCCCACCATGAAGTTTTTGGATAATTCATTAATCAAAACCAAATCCAAACCCACTGCCCTTGAGTTGATTCCTACTCATAGCAACTCTATAGGACAGAGTAGAACTGCCCCAGAGAGTTTCCAAGGCTGTAAATCTTACAGAACCATTCAGCTTCATCTGTGTCCTGTGCACTGGCTGATGGATTTGAACCAACAACTTTCTGGTTGGCAACCAAATGTTTAAGCCACTGCACCGCCAGAGTTCCTTGGTGATTCTTTACCACCCAGTAATGAACTGCTCCTGCCCACAGAAGGGAGGCAGCAAAGAGGCCATATCCTCAAGTTTTGAGAGACATTTTTTTCAATGCCATAGGCCTAGCACATACCCCTAAAATCCCCTTTTGGTTAGCACTATCATGTACAAGTTCCACAAATTCTAGTCAACAGTTCAAACTACTGCCCAGAACATCATAACAGCTCAGAACATCACTAACTTTTCCTAGTGGCTCCCGAGTCTGTACTAGACCATAATAGGACTGCCCTACTTTGTCCTCACAAACATCCTAAAAGCTAAGTACCATAGAGAGGGGGAGATGGAGACCAATTGAGGCCAAATGACTGGCCCACAGTTAGCTGGCTCCTTGATGACAGCACTGGAGCCATGCCTGTCTGCCCTTAGGCTTCTGGCTCTCCCAGCCCAGGGATCTCTCGAGAAAGGTAGTGTAAGCCAGGATGGGGTGAACTTGAGAGTGTCCTTGGAAGCCTCTGCATGGAGGAGGAAGGTGGCACTTCATGGTCCTGGAGTTTGGAGTGTGCTTTTCCGGGTCATCTGCAGTACAAATGTCCAGTTGTTCTCTGCTCACACCAACACTGTACTGAAAGGGGTGTACCATGTTTCTAGGACTGTAGGGACCTATTCCATTCCTGTAGGGAACCTTTCAACCAACAGTTCTAGTCTGCAAATGGAGCATTAGGAATTGACTTTCATTTCTTTTAACTAGAGTCTTTGGGGAATTTTTATTTTCTTCCCACAGTTTCTTTTTCATTCCATAACTTTTCTTTGTCTCTGTTTCCTTTTAAAACAAGACTTCTAAACTCTACAGACAATAGAAATGCCCCCATATTAATTATACACACAGTCATGTGTGTGTGAGTGTAGGTATGTGAGGGTGTGTATAATTGTGTGCGTGTATGAATGTAAAAAGTGTGTGCTCATGAATGGTTGTGCAGGAGTGTGTGAGGATGTGTTTGTGTGTGTGGATGAAGATGTGTGTGCATGAGTACTGGAGATGTCTTAGACTGTATTCTCTAAAGAACAAAACTAATGAAGCTTATATATATACAGAGAGAAAGAGAAAATTTTAACTCCAGGAAATGGCTCACACAGCTATAGAGGCTGACAAGTCCCACCCCTCATGGGTCAGATTTCAGCCTGAAGGCTTCTCCTGACTCATAGAGCTGCAAGGGCAGAGATATCCACTACTAGCAAACAATACAGCAAGCTGTTGGTGGCAGAAGTGGATAAATCCAAGTTTGGCAGGTAAGATGACAGGCTGTTGGCTTACAGGGTGCAAAAGCAACAATCCCAAGATCCACAGGCAATATGGCAGGTCACCAGTTCAAATCCAAGAACCAGAGGTCAGATGAGCCAGATACAAATCCAGATTTAGCATAAAGCCAGAGAGTTTGCCAAGATATCCATATATTTTAAAAGCAGGTCACACCGTTTAGGAAACTCCCTTTCAACTGATTAGTTGTTCATAGCAAATGTCATCATAGAGGTGATTACATTATATCAGGTCTCATCATGGGGGATGACTACATCATAACTGCTAAACCACTTAAAATCATGGCTCAGACAAACTGGCATACAACCTTAACTATCACTGACCACCCCCCTGCCAATTTAACACTTGTACATATATCCTCAAATCATACCAAACCAAACCAAACTCATTTTCATTGATTCAGTCCCGATTCATAGCAACCCCTCCTTGGGTTTCCAAGACAGTACCACAACAGAAGTAGATCACCCAATCTTCCTTCTAATGAGTGGCTGGTAGGTTAATCTCTAAAGAAAGACAATTACAAAGTCAAAGTTATGTCTAATGTGATATAACTAACCAACTAATAATAATATAACTAACACAAAACACCTTTGCCCCATTTACATCTTATAATTTATAACTGAAAAAAAATATATATTTGATGCACACACACACACACACACACATATAAAATATCCAACTCATAGTCATAGTGACCCCTCCTTGGGTTTCCAAAGTGGTATCACTATGGGAGTAGATTGTCCAACCTTCCTTCTGAGGAGTAGCTGGTGGGTTTGAACCACCAGCCTTCTGGTTAACAGTCAAATGCCTTAGGCACTACACCACCAGAGCTCTTGCACATATATAAGGAAGAAATACTCATAACAACCACAACCCTTATTTCTGCAGCTGATCACATGGTGATAGCTGGTATTTAGAACTACCTTCTTCCACCACCTATTCCATATTCCCTTAGCCCTTAGCGAGCACCTCAGGCAGTCATGTTTTTTACTTGGTGGGATGACCCAAACGCTCATTCCAGAAGAGTCTGGGCCATTAGTAGTCATATCAGAATTATCTTGCTGTAGTTTTCCATTGAATTTAATCACAGGGCATGGTAGTACTAAAAGATGTCTGAAGGAATCTACTGTATTCCAGACATACTTTTCTTTATGTCCATTATGTAATATCAATTTGATTTCCCTTTGGTAAGCAGAATCATTTGCATCAGACAATACAGTATCTCCCTTCTTTGCATATTGATGCAAAGGCAAGAGGAGCCCAAAATGACCAGATGACATTCTTAACTTCCAGTTAAAGGGAAACAGAATTATCTTTCCAGGTGGAAGTATTCCTCCCATTTGGACTAAGTCCTCCAGACCTGGAGAGCATAGGGTTTCAGGGACAAGAAACAAACAGTTTTGAGAGGGTGACTAGGGGTAATAATGAGTCATGCCACTGTTATTTCTACCCCTTAGTTCCTGGGCTCATGAATTCTGGCAACTGGGAAAACAACACCATATCTTGGATGCTTGTTTAGAGCACATACAGCCTCCTGGAAAACACTGTCCCAGTGCTGCAAGATATGGCCACCTAGCTAGTGCAGTAATTGTGTCTTTAGAAAGCTGCCATGCCGTCAAGCCATCTGCTTCAGGATGATAGGGAATGTGGTAAGATGAGTGAAGTCCATGAACTTGGGCTCATTGTCACATTTCATTTGCTGTGAAGTGTGTCCCTTGATCTGAGGTGATGATATCTGGCAGTATTCTGTAAGTCCACAAATGGTAGTTTTGACAGAAGCATTGAGTGCAGGGAAGACAAAACCATATCCAGAGTAAGTGTCTATTTCAGTAAGAACAAAACACTGCCCTGCCCATGATGGAAGTGGTACAATGTAATCAGGCTGCCACCAAGTTGCTGGCTGATTACATTGAGGGATGGTTCCATATCGCAGATTCAATGTTGGTTTCTTTTCTGGCAGGTCATGCACTTGGAAGTACCTCTAGAAAAATTGGCCTTGGTGAGTGGAAGTCCATGTTATTGAGCCTATGAACAACCTCCTTCCTTGCCACCATGGCCACTTTATTTATAATCCCATTGGACAATGATGGGAATGGCTGGGGAAAGAGAATGACTGGTTTCTACAGAACGTGTCATCCTAACCACTTGATTGTTGAAATCCACCTCGACCGAGTTCTCCCTTTTGTAAGCATTGACATAAAACACAAATATATTCACTTCTTTGGCCCACTTAGAGAGGTATATCCACATGCCTCTACCCTATATTTCATCACCAATTTTTCACTCATGTTACTTCCAGGTTCCTGAGCATCCTGCCAAACTATTGACCACAGGCCATGAATAAGTATACAATCTTACATTTGGCCATTTTTCCTTTATAAGTGAACAGTCAGATCCACTTCTCAAATGTCTTCCCATAAGGAAGAACTGCCATCCCCACTGTCTTTCAGGGAGGTCCCAGAAAAGGCCTGAAGGGCTGCTGCTCTCCACTTTGAGTGGTGCCTACATATTATGCAGTACCACCTGTAAAGCAGGCACAAGTTTTCTCTTCCTCAGTCAATTGACCATAAGGAACTCTGCATGAGGCCAAATATGCTGACTGGAAGAGAGAAATGAATGTAACTGAAGTGGAGACCATAGGCATTTAGGTCACATCCTCACGTACCTTGTTTGTGTCCTCAGGGCTGCTTGAGCCCAATCTCTTATATACCACTTCCACTTAATGATGGAGTGCTGCTGTGCACATCCAACTTTACTACTCTGTGTGTCAGACAGCACTCAGTTCATGATGGGCATCTCAGACTGCATGGTGACCTGGTGGCCCATGGATTCAGTCTCTGCTAAGGCCCAGTAACAAGCTAAAGATTTTTCTCAAAATGAGAGTAGTTATCTGCAGAGGATGGCAGGGCCATCCTTCAAAATCCTGAGAGTCTGCACTGTGACTCTCCAATAGGATTTTGACAAAAAATCCAAACACAGTCTCTATCTGCTACTGATACTTCAAGAACCATTGGATTAGTCAGTTCATATGGCTCAAGTGGCAGAGTGGCTTGCTCAGCAGCCTGAACCTGTTACAGAGCTTTCTCTTGTTTTAGGACCCAATCAAAACTAGCAGCTTTTTGAGTCACTTGATAAATAGGTGGAGTACCACATGAAAATGAAGGATATGTTACCTTCAAAATTTAAACAGGTTCACAATGCATTGCACCAACTTTTCAGATGCAATCTTTCACTTCAGTAGGAATATCTCAACATATCCCACACCACTGGATCCCTAGAAATTTCACTGAGATGGAAGGCACCTGAATTTTTGTTGACTTAATTTCCTACCCTGTAACATGTAAATGTCTTATCAATAAATCTAGAGTCATTGATACTTCTTTGTTACTAGGTCTAACCAACATAATGCCATCAATGTTGCAGACCTTTGTGATGTCTTGTGGAAGGTAAATTATGACTAAATTATGACATACAGCTACAGAGTTAATATACCACTGAGATAGGACAGTGAAAGTGTATATTTGCCCTTGTCAGCTGAAGCAAACTGGTTATGGTGATTTTTTGAAACCAGAATTGAGGAAAAAAAAAAAAGCATTGGAAAGCTGAATAGCTGCACACCAGGTACCAACAGATGTATTAATTTGCTCAAGTAATGAAATCACATCTGGAATAGAAGCTGCAATTAAGTTTATGATTATCCACTGTCATTCTCAAACATTCATCCATTATTTGCACTACCCAAATAGGCAAGTTAAATGGACATGTTATGGGAATCAGCATCATTGCATTCTTCAAATCCTTAATGCTGGCAATAATCATTTCAATCCCTCCAGGAACATGATGTTACTTTTGGTTAACTATTTTCCTAGGTAAAACAAAACAAAACAAAACAAATTCACTGCCATCATATCGGATCTGACTCACACCAACCTCTCCTTGGGTTTCCAAAGCAGTATCACTATGGAAGTAGATCACCCAATCTTCCCTCTGAGGAGTGGCTGGTGGGTTTGAACCACCAATCTTCTGGTTAGCAGTCCAATACCTTAGGCTTTATGCTACCAGAGCAGTATTAATGGCTTCCACTTGGTTTTTCCTACCACAATAGCCCTACACCACATGTCAGTGATTCAGTATGGGGGTTCTGCAAATTGCTGAGTATATCTGTTTCAAATATGTATTCTGGACTGGGGGAAGTACTACATGATCGTTTCAGAGACCCACTGGCCCCTTTGTGAGGTGGAGCTGAGCTAAGATTCCATCAATAACCTGACCTTCATAAGCCCCTACTCTGACTGGAGGGCCACAGTGATGTCTTGAATCTCCTGAAATTTGTATCAATTCAGAACCAGTGTCCAGTAATCTCAAAAATCTGATTATGTCCTTTCTCCCTATAAACAATTACTCTTGCAAAAACTTGTAGATCTCCTTAAGGAAGGCTGGGAGAAAGATTAACAGGATAAATTTTTGGCAATGTAGTGAAGTCCTTCCTGAAGGAGACCCAGCCTTCTCTTCATTAAAGAGGTTTGCGTCTGTAAACTGATTCAAGTCTGGAAATTGATTGAGGGGCTGTGATTCTCTATTCTCATGATTCAAGTTAGACTGATGTTCATGTGACCTAGAGTTCTTCCTCTTGTATAGAGAAAGTAAATATTTAATAGATTTCCTACCTTTTTCACTCCTACATACACTATATCTAAGTAGACAACACATAAGCCTATATGAATCAGACTACTCTGATTATGGCTTTGACTCTGATATACATTAAGAAACTTCTTCAATTGTATGCTGAGCAAACAATCCAAAAAGTTGGACTATATGAAGAAGAATGCAGCATCAGGATTGGAGGAAGATTCCTTAATAACCTGCAATATACAGATGACATAACTTGGCTTGCTGAAAGTGAAGGTGACTTGAAGCACTTACTAAAAACTGTAATCTGCTGTATGGATTACACCTTAACATAAAGAAAATGAAAATCTTCACAAGTGTACCAATAAGCAGCATCACAATTAATGGAGAGAAGATTGAAGTTGTAAAAGATTTCATATTACTTTTTTCCACAATCAACACCAATGGAAGCAGCAGTCAAGAAATCAGATGGGGTATTGCACTGAGAAAATCTACTGCCAAAGACCTCATTAAAGTGCTGAAGAGCAAAGATGTCTCTTTGAAGACTAAGGTGCACCTAACCTAAGCTGTGGTGTTTTCAGTCTCCTCATATACATGCCAAAGCAGGACAATGAATAAGGAAGACTGAAGAAGAGTTGATGCTTTTGAGTTGTGGTGTTGACAAAGAATACTGAAGGTACCATGGACTACCAGAAGAATGAACAAATCTGTCCTGGAAGAAGTGCAGCCAGAATGCTTCTTGGAAGCTAGAATGGCCAGACTTCATCTCACCTACTTTGGTCATGTTATCAAAAATGACCATTCCCTGAACAATGATATCATGCTTGATAAAGTGGAAAGTCAACAAAAAAAGGGAAAGACTGTCAACAAGATGGATTGATTCAGTGTCTGCAATCATGGGCTCAGATATAGCAAGGATTATGAGGCTGGTGCAGGGCCAGTGTTTTACTCTGTTGTAAATTGGGTCGCTATGAGTTGGAGCCAATTCAATGACCCTAACAACAACAATCTATTACGGTAACCACACCCATCATGTCTTTGTCAATTAAGTGTTGCCACTTGGTCCTTACCACCATAGAATCCAGTCAACATAATTGTAGTTAAGAGAGCTCTGGGGGCATAGTCCCTAAGGCATTTGACTTCTAACAAGAAGCCTGGAAGCTCAAACCCACCACCCACTCCTTGGACAGAATATTGGGCAATCTACTTGCATAGAGATACAGCCTTGGAAGGAAGATTGGGCAATCTACTTCCATAGAGATACAGCCTTGGAAACCCAAGTCTAGTCAACATCATTATAGTTAGGTGTCTTAATTCAATTAGGGAGACTTCCAGAAAGATGATAGAATGTCTAAGCCAGCAAGACCCTCTACAATAAAGAGATGAGAAACTAATTGAAACAGATACAGAGGATAACCCTGGAACCCTGAGCTTTGAATGAAAGGATAAATTGGATGACACAGTGACTAGAAGAAACTGAATGAAAACAGTGAATAAGAAGACAAACAGAGCTATAGACTGTCAACTGGCCTGGGGATGCAACCAATTTGAATAGTTGCATGTGGTGTTCCAATCAGGCCAGCAACCTGATAATGGGTTCCACTTGCAGAGGACTACATGGGCAACCATACTGGTGACTGACAACCAACTTTTTTTTCATCCCTCTATTATATCCTCTTCCCTTTCTTGACTCTTTTTCTTTTAATTTACTATTTGTTTTCTTTAGCAATCTTCAGTGATTGCTGTTTGTTGTTGTTGTTGTTGTTTATACTGTTTGTATTTCTTGTCCTCTTCTTTTTATTTTTATTATTATTTGTTGTTGTTTTTTATTTTTCCCACCTAGTGGGAGAGAGCAACCATGCCATACAACCCAACATCCAAACCTCCTGCAATCCCACTCACTGGATGATGTCCACCAATTTCTTCTCCACCAACTGATCAATGATAGATAGCAGCCAATACCACTGTAGCTTGCCTTGAACTTCTCTACATAAATTGCTAACAGGGATTGTGCCCATATTCTCATCTTTAAAACACCCACCAGAAGACAGGTGGTAAGTGCCTAAGTATTGCCAAACTAGAATAAAGAGTAGCATACCAGCCCCCATTCACTTAAAAATATCAAAACAAAGTAAAGAAACAAAAATCTGGGAAACTTATACTTACATATAATCACCAATTAAATATAAACACAATGACATCCAAATGTCTAAGAGATAACTGACAATCCCAGTTCACACAAAGAAGCAAGATAAAGTGGTATAAACAAGGGAGCAGAATACAGAACCAGAAAACCTCTGTGAGAAAGAAGTGGCATTGGAATCTTCTGATAAGGAATTAAAAATAAAATTATATTTAACTACCTTCAAATGATTTAGAGACAAAGCAAGGGAAACACTGGCAAAAGTAAGAAGAACAAAGGACAAACTCTAGAAGAATTTAGGAAAACAATACAAGAACAAACTGACAAAATAAATGAAAAGTTAGAAACCATAAAATTATAGCAAATAGAACTCCAGAAGACTGACACTAAAGTTTCAGAAATAGATAAAGCACAGAAAAGGCAAAGGAGTAGTTTCAAATCAATGGAAGACCAAACTCATGAGCTTGAAGACAAATCTCTCAATACTACTTTGTTAAAGGAACAATGGGAAGGGGAAAAAAGAAAATGAAGAAAGCCTATGATTTATGTGGGACACCCTCAAGAGGAATAACTACATGTGAATGGAATTCCAGTACCAAAAAAGATAAATAACCAGAGAAAATTGTCAAAGATTTGTTGGAAGAGAACTTCCTTAATGTCATGAGAGATGAGAAGATATGAATTAAAGAAATTCAGTGAACCCCAAACGAGATAGACTCCCCAAAATATCACCAAGACATGTCATAATCAAACTTTGCAAAACCAAAGACAAAAAAGAATCCTGAAAGCAGCACAAGAAATATGAAAGGTTGCCTACAAATGGTAATCAATATGATTAAGCTCTGATTTCTTAGCAGAAACCATGCAGACAAGACAATGGGACAACATATATAATACCCTGAAAGAAAAAACTGCCAACCAAGAAATATATACTGAGCAAAATTTTCCTTCAAATATGATGATGAAATCAGAACATTTCCAGGTAAATAGAAAATAAGAGAACTTGTAAAATCCAGATCAACATTACAAGAGATGTTAAAGGAAGTCCTTTGGACAGAGAACCAACAATGACAGACAGCAACTTTTGATTAACACACATGGCAACATAACCCAAAAACTAACCCAGAGCTCTTGTAGAAAATGAAAATCTAAAGCACTAAAGCCTAAAGCACTTGACTGCTAACCAGAAGGCTGGCAGTTCAAACCCACCAGCCACTCCTTAGAAGGAAGATGGGGCAATCTACTTTGTAGTGATACTGCCTTGGAAACCCAAGGAGGGGTTGCTATGAGTTGGGTCCGACTCAACAGCACATGATAACAATAACAACAAATTAAAATAATCTTACAAGACTGAAAACTGGGAACCAGAGACATCAATTTGTAAATGAAGACAACTGCAAACCAAAAAGAGAATAAATAGTGTGGTTACAGAGCTTCCAATGCAGAGGAACTCAAAATGATTTTGAGTAGAATGAACTATTTTAAACTTGATGAAATAATAAATCACAATATAGTCTCAAAGAAAATTAATAAACCTTTTCATCAAAATGAAAAAGAGAAAAGCACAAATATTCAGCAAGTACTAATACAATAGCAATGAAAGAAATTATTTAAAAATGCATAAACAAAATAAGCTCAGCACAGAAAACTATATGGAACAAATAAATCAGCAACATGATACACACCCACACACATACAAAAAAATAACAAGATGACATTAATAAATTCATACTTGTAAATAATTATACTAAATGGAAATGGATTAATTGCATTGATCAAGAGTCAGAGAGTTGGGGAATTCAAAATGGAGTCTCATCAGTAATCACCACACTATTTCCTTCTAAAATCTTAGTGCTTGAAAAACTAGGTACAGCAGTTTGAATTAGGGATTTTGGTGCTCTGAACAGCTCACTGAACCAGAATGCACCAAACTCAGAAGAGTAGAATCAGAGGAAAGGCACAGGGCAAGAAATTAAAGAAGATCTACCTGGAGGAAAGCAAATGGGTAGCCAAGAAAGGCCATTAAGACTTCCCTGGGGGAGCAACTGGCAGGCAAGAACGCCCACCTGAGACCTCCCTGGGTCAAGGCAGAAGACACTCCATAACAGCATACCAGCAACCACACCAACAAACCAGCAAACACCCCAAGGATCTACTTTCAGCACCTGATTTTATTGGTAACTTGGGTCAGATTGGTGCAAATGGGCACACACAGCACCAGTGAAACCTAGGCAGAGAGCTCATTGGTGTTGTAGGAGGGTGAGCTCGCTCCCCCCTCAGCGGGTCACTGAATAGGCTTGGGTCAGCTTAAGTGGCACTGAGAGGTCTGTGTGTGTCCTTATCACTAATATTGGGACCACAGATTACTAGCAGGAACTCTCCCAACTCCAGCTCAGTTGAAACTGTGTGCATCTTTGGCACTGCTGGTGAGCAGACTAACAGACAAACTCCCAAGCTGATCGCAGTCTGGGTAGGTTGGGCCAGCATTGCTGGCAGGTGAGCTGCAGACAGAAATATCCGTGGTCGAGTGCAGACCTGGGAAGTTGCCTTGGGTCAGCATTTTGGAGCCGAGGGGCCTCGGGAGCAGGGCCTTTGCATGTGTCTGAACCTGGAGGAAAGTGACGACATCCTAACAACAGGAATCTTTCCTGAAATTGAGCCACAGGCTTGTAAATAACAGTACGACGTCATCAGTAGCAGCCTGTTCAAAGCCCTAGAAACCGACCCTAGCAATAGCAAGCTTTCCTTCTTCTGCTCCCTCCTTCTCTGTCAATAACTTCACTCATTCAATAAAAGAAACCATATTTAGCCAACATAAAACCTCCTGGTTCAAACTCTAAACCCTCTTTACAACAAACTGAAACCCATATCCACATTCCACATGCTGATTCCACCATCACAAAGAAAACTGCAGAGCGACCCAGCATACCGGAATCAATAATAAAATAGAATACACCAGCTTCACCTTTTCAAAATATTAAACCATAAAACCAAGACAAAACAAATCAACATATAACCAACAGTTAAAGACAACCTCAAAATGTCTAGGAAACAACAGGCAACCTCAAATAAAAATAAAAATAAAAAAACAGAACAAGGCATTAGAAGAAAAACCACAAACAAAGATCTCATTATACATGGAGGAAGGGGAGGCAATAGAATTATCTGAGAAGGAATTTAGAAGATATGTTTATAGAGCTATGAAAGAGCCTAAGGAAACCCCAAACAGAAACAAGGAGAACACAGACAGTTCCCTGGAGGAACTCAGGGAAATCATTCAGGAACAGAATATTAAGATTAATCAGAACTCATACAAAAGCAGCAGATAGAAATGCAGAAGATGAGTGCCGAAATGCAGACCATGAGTACCAAAATGACAGAATTACATGACTCAGTAGAAGAACAAAAGAGTAGGTTAGAACTGACTGAAGAACTCATATCCTAACTAGAAGACAAATCCTTGGACAGTAGCCTATATGAAGAAAAATCAGAACAAAGATTTAAGAGAAATGAAAAGAACCTACGAATTATATGTGATGACATGAGACAAAACAATATAAGACTCATTGGAATTCCAGAACAAGAAGAGGCAAAAAAGAACACCAAGAAAATTGTGGAAGAACTGCTAACAGAAAACTTCCCCCATATCATGAAGGAAGAAAAAATATTTGTCCAAGAAGTTCATAGAACCCCACACAAGACAGATCCCAAGGGAAAAGCACCGAGGGATGTTATAATCAAACTTTCCAAAACCAAAGACAAAGAAAAATTTTGAGAGCTGCCTGGGAAAAAAGAAATATTACTTATAATAATCAAATAGTTAGGCTGAGCTCCAATTACTCAGCAGAAACCATGCAGGTTTTGCCAATGGGATGGCAAAACACTGAAGGAAAAGAACTTCTAACCAAGAATTCTATATCCAACCAAATTATCTATCAAATATGAGGGCAAAATCAAGGCATTCTCAGACAAACGGAAATTAAAGGACTTTGTGAAAACCCAACCAACCCTACAAGAAATGCTTAAGGAAGTCCTTCCAATAGAGAACCCACAACAGAGATCAAAAAACCAGGATACGTGACATCAATACTAAAACCAAATCAGAAATAGATACTCAAAATAAGACCATAAAACATTGTAACTTAAAACCCAAGGAACTCAATCAGCACACAACAACAGCAACTAACCTATCAGAGGGAATAAAACTTCTAGGTACAGACCCTCAAATGGAGAGGAAAACAGGACAATGTCTTCTCAGCATGCACTGTTCTAAAAATGTAGTGACAACAATATACTCCAAGGTAACCACAGAGAAAAGTACCAATTTTTCTAAGCAAATCCAGAAGGAAGGAAAACATATGGGTTTAATAAGCACAAAACCAACTATAAAGAAGAAAAGGGAGAAAGTATTAGCCAACAAACTGAACTCAGCACAGAAAAGTATATAGATCAAGGAAACACCAAGAACATGACAAAAAAATAAAAATAAAAAATAGAATGACAGCAATCAATTAATACCTATCACTAATTACACTCAATGTGAATGGACTAAATGCACCTATCAAAACAAAGAGAGTGAAAGACTGGATAAGAAAAGAAGACCCATAGATATGCTGCCTACAAGAGACCCACCTTAGACACAAAGATAAAAACAAATTAACAGTAAGGGATGGAAAAGAATATGCCAAGCCAGTGGAAACCAAAAAAGGGTAGGAGTAGCAATATTGATTTCTGATAAAACAGACATTAAGGTGAAAAACATCATAAGAGACAAGGAGGGACATTATATGATGTTGAAAGGTTCAATTGACAAAGAAGATGTTACAATAATAAGTATTTACCCACCCAATGAAAGTACTCTAAAGTATGTGAAGCAAATATTAACTGAATTAAAAGGGATAATAGACAACTCTACAATAGTAGTAGGAGACTTTCACACACAACTTTCAAGGAGGGACAGGTCAACTGGAAAAATCTCAAGAAGGATACAGAAGAACTCAACAATACAATCAACCAACTGGAGCTCATACACATATACAGATCACTCAACAAAAACACAATTCACATTCTTTTCCAGTGCACATGGATCCTTCTCCAGAATAGACCATATGCTAGGACATAAAACAAGCCTCAATAAATTCAAAAGCATTGAAATACTGCAAAACATCTTCTCAGACCACAATGCTATA
>NW_006921743.1:4192961-4196420 GCF_000298275.1 Orycteropus afer afer
AAGATACATTCTACCAAAACCTATGGGACACAGCAAAAGCAGTACTCAGAGGACAGTTTATAGCAATAAATGCATACATCAAAAAAGAGGAAAGAAATAAACCAACACTCTAACTCATCAACTCCAACAACTAGAAGTAGAACAACAAAAGAATCCTACAGGATCTAGAAGCAAGGAAACAATAAAGATCAGAGCAGAAATAAATGAAACAGAAAACAAAACAAAAAAAGAGAAAATCAACAAAACAAAGAGCTGGTACTTCAAAAAGATTAATAAAATCGATAAACCATTGGCAGACCTAATAAAAGAAAAGAAGAAGATCCAAATCACAAGAATTGTAAATGAAAATGGTGTCATCACAACAGACCCAACTGAAATAAAAAAGATACTGACAGAATATTATGAAAAACTGTACATCAATAGATTTGAGAACCTAGAAGAGATAGACAAGTTTCTAGAATCACAAGACCTACCTAAACTATCCCACTCAGAGATAGAAAGTTTGAACAGACCCATAACAAGGGAAGAAATTGAACAGATCATAAAAAAAAAAAAAAAAAAAAAAAACTTCCCACAAAGAAAAGCCCTGGCCCTGATGGCTTCACTGGAGAATTCTATCAAATATTCAGAGAAGAGTTGACACCTATGCTACTCAACCTATCCCAGAACATAGAAAAAGATGGAATACTCCCAAACTCATTTTATGAAGCAAGCATAACACTAATACCAAAACCAGGGAAAGACACCACTAAAAAGGAAAACTACAGATCAATATCACTCATGAATATAGATGCAAAAATCTTTAACAAAATCCTGGCCAAGAGAATCCAACAACCTATCAAAAAATTAATACACCTGGACCAAGTGGGATTCATACCAGGTCTACAAGAGTGGTTCAACATCAGAAAACCAATCAATGTAATCCACCACATAAACAAAACATAGGAAAAGGACCATATGATTATATCAATTGATGCAGAAAAGGCATTTGACAAAATCCAAAATCCATTCCTGTTTAGAACTCTCAGCAAAATAGGGACAGAAGGGAAATTCCTCTACATAATAAAGGGTATATATGCAAAGCCAATGGCCAACATCATTATTAATGGAGAAAGACTCAAGACATTCCCCTGATGAACAGGAACAAGACAGGGATGCCCTCTATCACCACTTCTATTTAACTTTGTATTGGAAGTCCTGGCCAGGGCAATAAGGCAAGAAAGAGAAATAAAAGTCATACATATTGGGAAAGAGGAATTAAAACTATCTCTATTTGCAGATGATTTGATCCTATACATAGAAAACCCAAGGGACTCAATAAAAAAACTACTGGAACAAATAGAGAGGTTCAGCAAAGTGGCAGGATACAAGATGAACATAAAAAAATCAGTTGGATTTCTCTGCACCAGCAAGGACTCCTCTGATAAAGAAATAAGGGAAACAATACCATTCACTATAGCTACAAACAAGATAAAATATCTAGGAATAATCCTCACCAGAGACACAAAAGACCTATACAGAGAAAATTATAAAACACTGCTACAAGAGACAAGGCCACTACATAAATGGAAGAACCTACCTTGTTCATGGTTAGGTAGACTAAACATTGTGAAAATGTCAATACTACCTAAAGCAATCTATACATTTAATGCAATCCCGATCCAGATTTGAATAAAATTTTTTTAAGGATATGGAAAACCTAATTGCTAATTTCATATGGAAAGGAAAAAGACCTCAAATAAGCAGAACACTTCTCAAGAAGAGAAACAAAGTGGGAGGTCTCACACTCCCAGATCTTAAGAACTTCTATATAGCCACAGTAATCAAAAGAGCATGGTATTGGTGCAATGATAGACAGATAGACCAATGGAACAGAATCAAAAGTCCAAATATAGAGCCATTTATCTATGGACAATTGAACTTTTACAAAGGTCCAAAACTCATTAAATGGGCAAGAGACAGCCTCCTTAACAAATGGTGCTGGCAAAACTGGATATCTACCTGTAGAAAAATGAAACAAGACCCATACCTCACCCCAAACACAAAAACAAACACAAGCTGGATCAAAGATTTAAATGTAAAACCCAAAACTATAAAATTTATCAAAGATAAAATAGGAGCAAATCTAGGAGCCCTAATTTATGGCATAAATAGACTGTCAAGCATAACCCAGAATGTGCAGGAGATAGAAGAGAAGCCAGATGACTAGGACCTTTTAAAAATTAAATTCTTGTGTGCATCAAAAGATTTAATCAAAAGGGTAAAAAGAGAACCTACAGATTGGGAGAAAATACTTGCTATGACTTATCTGATAAAGGAATTATCTCCAAAATCTATAAAAAACTTCAACACCCCAACACCAAAAAGACAAATAGCTCAATTCACAAATGGGCAAAAGACTTGAACAATACTTCACCAAAGAAGATACACAAGCAGCCAACAAATACATGAGAAATTGCTCACAATCATTAATCATTAGAGAGATTCAAATCAAAACAACAAGGAGATATCGTCTCACTCCAGCAATAATAGCAAAGTTCAACAGATCAGATAGTAACAAATGCTGGTGAGGTTGTGGAGAGATTGGAACTCTTGCGCACTGCTGGTGGGATTGTAAATGGTACAACCATTGTGGCAAACAGTATGGCGTTTCCTTAAAAAACTGAAAATAGAAGTACCATTTGACCCAGCAATTCCATAACTAGGAATATATCCTAAAGAGGTGAGAGATAGCGCATGAACTGACATATGTACACCTATGTGCATCACAGCACAATTCACCATAGCAAAGAGATGGAAACAACCTAAATGCCTATCAATGGATGAGTGGATAACCAAATTATGGTATATCCACACAATGGAATACTATACCATGTTAAACAACAATGAGGGATATGCAAATCATCTTGCAACGTGGATGGACCTGGAGGACATTATAGTGAGTGAAATAAGTCAATTACAGAAGGACAAGTACTATACGAGCCCATTACTGTAGAAAGACAGAGAAGGGTTTGCTTGGGAAAGGGAACTCACCTAGTAGGATGCCAGGATGGGGAGAAAAAAGGAGGGATTAATTTTGGGCTACTTGGGGCCTACACACTGACATAGGTAGGAGGAGGGATACATGGGAAGGATATATGACCACCATAATAACATTGGGAAATGAGAGGACACCGAATTGTGCACATAAGAGATAAACAACAGATGCTAATACCAACCAATGTGTCCACAATTTCACATTGCCATTAACACCAAACACTAAGCTACACAGATAAACACATAAACACCTGAGATGATCAGACGAGGTTCAGTGAACAGAAATATACTCTAGACCAAGAATAGATTCAACTGAAGCTAACCATACACAGACACCAGTGATACAAAATACCTGCAGTCCTTACAGAAACAATAGAAGACAGTCACAGAGTAATCCCTCACAGACAACCAGACACTATCGGA
>NW_006921743.1:4196810-4238987 GCF_000298275.1 Orycteropus afer afer
TGGTGAGACTCCCAATACTATGGCCCTGGAATACATTCTGCACCTGGAATAAAACTCACCCCCAGGGGCAGGCTTTCTGCACAATAGTTAACAAGATGTACACGCAGACCACTCAACCCAGGATGATGCACCGACATACTCTATGGGAATATATATCTTAGAAAAATAGACCATGGGACACCAGAGGACCTACATTCAAACTGAGGAAAAGCAGGACAAATAGGAGTGTATAAATATGAGAAGCACAGGGGGAGGGTAACAGGGTAGGGAGGGGAGGAGACTGGGTTAGGGCTGGACATGGTGAATGGGGAATGAAACTAAATGTACGCATGACATTGAATGTAAAACAAGCTCTTAAAACAAAGAAAATTAATTTTTTTTTTTTTTTAAAAAGAGGAAACAAACAAAAAGAGTCAGAGAGTTTCAGACTGGATAGGAAAACATGTCCCATCAATATGCTATATACAAAAGACAATTGAAATACAAAGACAAAAGTAGACTAAAATTCAAAGGTTGGGGAAAAAACTATCAAGCAAATGGCAATAAAAAAAAAAAAAAGCAATGGTGGCAATATTTATTTCTGATAAAATAGACTTTAAGACAAAAACTACCATAAGAGACAAGGAAGGACATTATATAGTGATTAAAGGATTAATTGGAAAACAAGATATAAATGTAGTAAATATCTGCAAATCCAACAGAGAAACTCAACAAAGATGCAGAAAAACTAAACAATATAATCAATCAACTTGAACTTATAAACATACACAGAATAATTCATTCAAAAGCACAATATACATTCTTTTCCAGTGCACAAGGAACATTTCCAGAATAGACCATAACTCAAGCCACAAACAAATCCTTGGTAATTTTTTAAATATTAAAACACAGCAAAACATCTTCTATAAAATTAGAAATAAAAAATAAGAAGATCCAGGAAAAATGAGCAAACACATGGAAATGAAATAATACTTTGCTTAAAAACTACTGGGTAATAAAAAATAATAAATGAATTTAAAAATTCCTTGAATCAAATGAGAATGATATCATGGCATAGTGAAATCTTTGGGACACAGCAGAACGCAGTAATAAGAGGACAATTTATAGCAGTAGATACAAACATCAAAAAAGAATAAAGAGCCAAAATCGGCACATTAGCCCAACATCTCCAACAATTAGAAATAGAGCAGCCAAAGAAGCCTACAGTCACTAGAGGAAAAGAAATAATAAAGATTCAAGCAGAAATAAATGATATAGAAAAACAATAGAAAGAATAAACAAAATAAGAAGTTGGTTCTTCAGGGAGATTTGAAAAAAATAATCAACAAACTACTAGCAAATTTAAGAAGGAAAAGAATGAGAATACACACATAACACAAATAATAAATGAAATTGGCAATGCACAACAGAACCAACCAAAATAAGAAGGATAATTATTAGAAGAACTATGGGAGCTCTGGTGTCATAGCACCTGAGTCATTTGACTGCTAACCAGAAAGCTGGTGGTTCAAATCCACCAGCCACTCCTCAGAAAGAAGGATGGGCAATCTACTTCCAAAGTGATACCACCTCAGAAACCTAAGAAAGGGTCACTATGAGTTGGATCCAACTTGACAGCAGTGAGTTTGGTTTGATTTTGGATGAAGAACTACACTCCAACAAATTTGATAACCTAGAAGAAATAGACAGATTTCTAGAGGAAACACACAACCTACCTAAACTAGCACAGACTGAGGTAGAAAATTTGAACCAACCCATAACAAAAGAAGAAATTCAAAAAGTCACACACACACACACACAAAGAAGAAAACTACCAACAACAACAACAACAAAAAAGGCCAGGCCTAGACAGTGTCACAGGAGAAGTTTATCAAACATCTGAAGAGATGACACCAATCCTACTCAAACTATCCTAGAACATAGAATGGAATACTCCCAAATTCTTTTATAAAGCAAGCATAACCCTGATAACAAAACCAGGGAAAGACACTAGTAATTAGGAAAATTACAGACCAATACCCCTCATGAATATAGATACAGAAATCTTCCACAAAATCCTAGCCAATAGAATCTAACATTATCAAAATAAAAACACATCAGACTGAGTGGGATTCATACTAGGCATGCAAGGATGGTTCAACATCAAAGTAATCCATGACATAAATAAAACAAAGGAAAAGAACCACATGATCATATTAATTTATACAGAAAAGAGACTAGATACAATCCAACCTTCATTCCTGATGAAAACTCTCAGTAAAATAGGTGTAAAAGGGAAATTCCTTAACATAATTAAGACACATATGCAAAACCAACAGCCACATTGATTCTCACTGAAGAGAGACTGAACGCATTCCTCTCGGGAATGGGAACCAGATAAGAAAGTCTTCTTTCACCACTTCTACTCAACTTTGTATTGGAAGTCCTGTTGTTTTCATTGTTAAATGCCATCGAGTTGGCTCCAACTCATAGAGACCCTATGAACAACAGAACAAAACACTGTCCAGCTGTGTGTCATCTTCACAATACTTGCTATATCCTAGCCAGGGCAATAAGGCAAGAAAGGGAAATAAATTGCATGAAAATTGGTGAGGAAGAAGTAAAACTATTCCTATTTGCAGAAGATATTATCCCATATATTGAAAATCCTAGAGATTCAGCAAATCTATTGGAACTAATTGAAAGATTTAGCAAAGTGCAGGAAACAAGAGCAACATAAAATCAGTTGGAATCCTCTCCATCAGCAAAGAGGTCTCTGAAAGGAAATAAAGAAAATGATACCATTTACAATAGCTACCAAAAACACAAAATATTTAGGAATAAATCTTACCGGGGACATAAGAGACCTATACAAAAAAAAAAAAAAAAAAAAAAAAAAACTTCAACACCTTACTATAAGAAACTATGAGACCTACACAAATAGATGAAAATACTATGCTAATGGATAAGAAGATGGACCATCATGAATATGTCACTACTACACAAAGTAATCTATAGATTCAATGCAAGTCTGATCCAAATTCTATCAACATTCTTTAAGGACACAGAAAAGCCAATTGCTATATTTACATGGATAATTCAAAAACAGTTCCAGCAGTATATTGACCAGGAACTTCCAGAAATAAAAAATGGATTCTGAAGATGGAGAACAAGAGACATCATTAACTGATGTCAGATGGATCTTGGCTGAAAGTAAAGAATACCAGAAAGGTGTTTACTTGTGTTTTATTGACTATGTAAAAGCATTTGACTATGTGGATCATAACAAATTATGGATAATATGGAGAAGAATGGGAGTTCCAGAACACTTACTTGTGCTCATGAGAAACCTGTACATAGACCAAGAGGGTGTCATTAGAACAGAACAAGGGTATACTGCACAGCTTTAAATCAGGAAGGATGTATGTCATACTGATTCAATCTATATGCTGAGCAAATAATCCAAAAAGCTGGACTATATGAAGCAGAGAGCAACATCAAGAGGAGAAAGACTCATTAACAACTTGTGATAAGCAAATGACACAACTTTGCTTGTTGAAAAGGAAGATAATTCAAAGCACTTAATAATGAAGATCAAAGACTATGGTCTTCAGTATGGATTGCATCTCAACATAAAGCAAACAAAAGTCCTCACAACTGGATCAATAAGCAACATCATGAACAATGGAGGAAAAATTGAGGTGTCAGGGATTTCATTTTACTTGGATCCACAATCAACACCAAAGGAAGCAGCAGTCAAGAAATCAAATATATTGCACTGGGAGAACCTGCTGTGAAAAACTTCTTTAAAGTGTTTAGGAGCAAAGATGTCACTTTGAAGATTAAGCTGCACCTGACCCAAGCCATCATATTTTCAATAGTCTCATATGCATGTGAAAGCTGGACAGTAAATAAGGAAGAACAAAGAAGATTTGATGCCTTTGAATTATGGTGAAGAATACTGAAAATACCAAGGACTGTGAGAAGAACAAACAAATCTGTCCTGGAAGAAGTGCAGCTAGAATGCCCCTTGGAAGCAAAAATAGTCAGACTTTGTCTCAACTACTTTGGTCATGTTGTCAGAAGGGACAAGACCCTAGAGAAGGATATCAGGCTTGGTAAAGTGCAGGGTCAGGAAAAAAAAAGGAATACCCTCAATGAGATGTATTGAAATAGTGGCTACCTGATGGGCTGAAGTATAGCTAGGATTGTGAAGATGGCACAGGATTGGGCAATGTTTTGTTTTGCTGTACATATGGTCACTATGAGTCAGAAACAAGACAACTCAATGGCACCTAGCAACAACAACAATTTTATATGAAAAGGAAAGAGATCTTGGATAAGGAAAAGAATATTGAAGAAGAATAACAAAGAAAGAGGTCTCACACTTTCTGATCCCAAAACATAGTACACAGTAACAGACTATCTGACTCACAGTGACCCTATGTACAACAGAATGAAACACTGCCCGGTCCTGTGCCAGCCCCTTGATCCTTGCTATACCTGAGTCCATGGCTGCAGCCACTGTGTCAGTCCATCTTGTTGATGCCCTTCCCCTTTTTCATGGACTCTCCACATTGCCAATCATATCTTTCTCCAGGGAATGGTCCCTTCTGGTATCATGGCCAAAGTAGGTGAGACAAAGTCTGTCCATTCTCACTTCCAAGGAGCATTTTGGCTGCACTTCTTCCAGGACAGATTTGTTAGTTGTTTTAGAAGTCCATGGTACTTTCACTATTCTTTGTGAACACCACAACTCAAAAGCATCCACTCTTCTTTAGTCTTCCTTATTCATTGTCCAGCTCTCACATGCATATGATCCAATTGAAAATACCATGGCTTGGGTTAGGTTCACCTTAGTCTTTAAGGAGATATCTTTGTTCCTCAGCACTTGAAAGATGTCTTTTGCAGCAGATATGCCAAATGCAAATACATCTTCTCATGTCTTGACTGCTGCTTCCATTGTGTTCATTGTACAATCAAGTAATATGAAGTCTTTGACAACTTCAATCTTTTCTCCATTTATCATGATGCTTTTTATTGGTTTAGTTGTGAGGATTTTTGTTTTCTTTATAGGAGCCCGGGTGATGTAGTGCCTAAGGCATTTGACTGCTAACCAGAAGGCTGGCAGTTCAAATCCACCAGCCACTCCTCAGAGGAAGATTGGGCAATCTACTTCCATAGTGATATCACCTTGGAAACCCAAGGAGGTGTTGCTGTTTGTTGGTTCAGGTGTGAGGATTTTTGTTTTCTTTATATTTAGGTATAAATCATACTGAAGACTGTAGTCTTCGATCTTCATCAGTAAGTACTTCAAGTGATCCTCACTTTCAGCAAGCAAAGTTGTGTCTTCTGTGTATTGCAGGTTGTTAATGAGTCTTCCTCCAACCCTGGTGCCATGTTCTTCATATAGTCCAGCTTCTCGGATTATTTGCTCAGCACACAAATTGAATAAGGCATGATGAAAGGATACCACCCTGATGCACTGCTTTCTTGATTTTAAATCATGCAATGTCCATTTGTTCTGTTCCTATGACAGCTTCCTGGTCTATGTACAGGCTCCTCATGAATACAGTTAAGTGCTCTGGAATTATCATTCTTGTCAATGTTATCCATAATTTGTTATGATCCACACTATCGAATGCTTTTGCATAATCAATAAAACACAAGTAAACAGCTTTCTAGTATTCTTTGCTTTCAGTCACGATCCTTCTGACATCAGCAATGATATCCCTCTTTCCTTGTCCTCTTCGGAATCCAGCTTGCATTTCTGGAAGTTCTCTGTCAGTATACTGCCACAATTGTTTTTTAATTATCTTCAGCAAGATTTTACTTGTGTGCGATATTAAAGATATTGCTCGATAATTTCCACATTTTGTGGGATCATGTTTTTTTGGAATGGGTACAAATATAGATCTCTTACAGTCAGTTGGCAAGGTAGCTGTCTTCCAAAATCTCTTGGCATAGCCAAGTGAGTACCTCCAGTGCAGCATCCATTTGTTGAAACATCTCAATTGATATTCTGTCAATTCCTGTTGTTGTTGTTATGTGCCATCGAGTTGGACCCAACTCTCATTGACCCCTCCTTGGGTTTCTGAGGTAATATCACTACAGAAGTAGATTGCCCAACCTTCCTTCCAAGGAGTGGCTGGTGGGTTTGAACCACCAGCCTTCTAGTTAGCAGTCAAATGTGTTTTTCACCAATTCCTTCAGTGCAATTTGGACTTCTTCCTTCATTACCATAGGTTCTAGATCATATGCTATCTCCTGAAATAGATGGACATCGACCAATTCTTTTTGATACAGTGACTCTGTGTATTTCTTGCATCTCCTTTTGATGCTTCCTGCATCATTCAGTATTTTGCCCATAGAATCTTTCAATATTGCAACTTGAGGCTTAAATTTTCCCTCAGTTCTTTCGACCTTGAGAAATGCTGAGCATGTTTTTCCCTTTTGTTATTCTAACTCCAGGTCTTTGTACATTTCATTATAATAATTGGTTATGTCTTCTCAAACTGCTCTTTGAAATCTTCTGTTCAGCTCTTTTATCTTGTCATTTCTTCCATTTGAGTTAGCTACTCTGTTCAAGAGCAAGATTCGGAGCCTCTTCTAGAATCCATTTTGGTCTTTTCCTCCTTTCCTGTCTTTCTAGTGACGTTTTGCTTTCTTCATGGATGATGTTCTTGATGTAATGTAACAATTCTTCTGGTTTTGGGCATTTATGTTCAATGCATCAAATCTATTCTTTAGATGGTCTGTAAACTCAGGAGGGATATTTTCAAGGTCCCATTTTGGCTCTTGTGGATTTGTTTTAATTGTTTTCAACTTCAACTTGAACTTGCATATGAAAAGTTGATGGTCTGTTCTATAGTCACCTCCTGGCCTTATTTCAGCTGAAGATATTGAGCTTTTCCATCGCCTCTTGCCACAGATGTAGTCAGTCTGATTGATTCCTGTGTACTACATCTGGTGAAGTCCACATGTTTAGCCACTGTTTGTGTTGTTGACAAAAGGTATTTACAATGAATAAGTCATTGGTCTTGAAAAATTCTATCACGTGGTCTCCAGTATTATTTCTGTCACCGAGGTCAAATTTTCCAACTACTAGTGATTCTTCTTTGTTTCAAACTTTTGCATTCCCATCACCAGTGATAATTAATGCATCTTGAGTGCATGTTCAGTCAATTTCAGACTGCAGAAGTTGGTAAAAATCTTCAACTTCCTCATCTTTGGCTTTGGTGGTAGGTGAATAAATTTGAATAATAATAGTATTAACTGGTCTTCCTGGAAGGTGTATGGATATTATCCTATCACTGATGGCATTGTACTTCAGGATACATCTTGATACATTCTTTGTGATGATGAATGCCATGCCATTCCTCTTCAATTTGTCATTCCCAGCATAGTAGATCATATGGGTTGTCTGATTCAAAATGGCCAAAACCAGTCCATTTCAGCCCACTAATGCCTAGCACATCAATCTTTATGTATTCCATTTCATTTTTTACAACTTCTAATTTTCCTAGATTCGTACTTTGTACATTCCATGTTTTGATTATTAATGGATGTTTGCAGCTATTTCTTCTCATTTTGACTCATGTCACATCAGCAAATGGAAGTCCCAAAAGCTTCACTCTATCCACATCATTAAGGTTGGCTCTACTCTGAGGATGCTCTCTCCTGGGCATATTGTGAGTGCCTTCTGACCTGAGGGTCTCCTCTTCCAGCACTTTACTGAACAATGTTTCAGGACTATTCATAAAGTTTTCCAGCAATATATCAGAAAATGTTTCACTGTTACTCATAAGATTTTCACTGGCCAATTCTTTGAGAAATGTATGACTTCTTCCTTCTTCCAAGTCTGTCTTAGTCTGGAAGCTCCACTGAAATTTCTCCACCATGAGTAACCCTGTTGGCATTTTTAACAGTGGTGGCATAACATGTAGCCTCAGAGCAACATGCAAGCCACCACAGTATGACAAACGGAGAGACAAGTTCATCTCTCTTAGTTGTTCCAAACCACTCTGATCAATTCTTGGCCTCCCTCATTGTTCTAGCCCACCACCAGCTCCTGCTTCCTTTCTGGCCTCCCCTAGCTGTTTCAGCCTGCCACTTGCTCCTGCTTCTTTTCCTGGCCTCCCCTAGCTACAGTAATCTAAATAGCCTTGTATTGTACAACAATAGAGATATAGACCAATGCCCCAGAAGAGAGAACCTAGAAGTAGATCCATTCACCTATGGACAGCCAATCTTTGACAAAGGGCTGAAAACCATTAAATGGGGGAAGAGATGGCATCTTTAACAAATGGCACCAGCCAAAAAATGAAACTAGATCCATTTCTCACACCACACACACAAACTAACTCAGGATGGATCAAAGACCTAAATGTAAAATATAAAACTATAAAGCTTAAAATTAAAGTTGTATTTTAAACAAACTATAAAAGTTATAAAGTGAGAAAAGAAAATTGTAAATTTTTTAAGAAAAAGTAGGGATACACTTAGGAGTCCTAATTTATGGTGTAAATAGACCATCAAACATAATCAAAAATGCATGAACAGCAAAAGATTAACTAAATTACTAGTATAAATTAAATTTTTTTCATTGAAAGTTTTGTTCTAAGATCAAAAAGAGAACCTATAGTTTGGGAAAAAATAATTGCCAATGACATATCTGACAAAGGACTTATCTCTAAAATTTATAGAAAACTTCAACACCTCATCACCAAAAAGACAAACAACCCAACTAAAAAATGGGCAGAGGACATAAACAGACACTATGACAAAAAAGATATTCAAATGACCAATAAATACATGAAGAAATGCTCGTGATCATTAGCCAGTAGAGAAATGGAAATCAAAACAGCTATGAGATACCATCTCACCCCAGCACTGAAAGAAAAGTACAAGACAGAATATAACAAATGTTGGCAAGGGTGTGCAGAGATTGGAACTCTCATACATTTCTGGTGGGACTGTAAAATGGTGCAACCACTGTGGAAAAACAGTATGATGCTTCTTTAAAAAGTTGGTAATAGAAATACGGTTTGATCTATCAATCACTACTAGGTAGATATCCTAAAGATGAGAAAAATGGGATATAAAGAGATACATGCACACAAATGTTCATCCCCTATTATTCACAGTAGTAAATAGATGGAAACAACCTAAATGCCCATCAGTGGATTAATGGATTACCCAACTGTGGTGCATACACAGGATGGAATACTGGGCAACATTAAAGAATAATGAATAATCAGAAAAACACTTCATAACATGGATGAACTTGGAGGACATTATATTGAGTGAAATAAGTCAATTACAGAAGGAAAAATATTGTATGAGTTCACTATTTTAAAAAGTCAAAGAAAGGTTTACACAGGAAAAAAAAAAAAAAAAAGTTTGTTGATTACCAGGGATAGGAGAGGAAAGGAGGGAAAACTGCTGGCAAGTAAGAGACACACATTGACTTGGAAGAAGGGAAAGACAATATATTAGAAGTGGGTGACCAGCACACTATCATTAAGGAATAGGAAGATACTTAGAGGTTCACAGAGGTACAGGCAACAACTATAAACACTGTTATATGCACAATACTGCACTATCAGTAATAGTACACATTAATCTATTGGTAGATGTATAAGTAGACAGGCAAGATGATCAGGTATAGGTAGGTATATGGGAATATGCTCATGATCATAGGTTGTCAGATGATATTTCTACATATTTATTTGTATGTGCTATAAAAATGTCCATATATATAACAGAACTAACAGGGGGCAAAGTTATAACTTCTTAGCCATAACCAAACACTTTGAGGAAGTGAGTCTCTCGACCTGCAGACTTGGCACCATGTTTGAGGGGGACATCAAGCTCAATTGGCATAACATACTACACAGAAACATTGCTCTACATCCTACGTTGGTGAGTAGCAACTGGAGTCTTAAAAGCTTATGAGTGGTCTTATAAGGTGCAATTGTTGTTAGTCTCTCCTCATTGAGAGCAAGGAAGAGTGAAAAAAATATCAAAGACACATGGAACCAATTAGTACAAGAGACTAGTGAACCTCAGAAACCATAGCCTACCTGACGTGAGTCTAGAAGAGCTAGATTGTGCCTAGCTACCACTGCCAACCACTTGGAAAGGAATCAAGATTGGATATCCTAAATAGAGTGGCAGAAAAATGTGAAACAAAATTCAAAATCATAAAAATTACCATCCTTACTTGTCTGATTGAGATTGATGAAACCCCTGATACTATGGCCCCTAGACACCCTGCCTCCTAGAAGTGAACTCCCTCTTGTGGCTTAACTTTTAGCCAAACAATAGACTCTTCTCCAGAGTGAACAATTATGGTGCCAGCAAAGTTGGATATCCATTTGCCAAAAAATGAAACAAGATACATACCTCACACCACACACACAAACTAACTCAGGATGGATCAAAGACCTAAATATAAAAATAAAACCAGGAAGGCAAACTCCTTAGAACAATCAACCACAGGAGATGAGAGGCCAGCATTTGCACAGGGAGAAAGCTCAGAAGGTAGGAATGCATAGGAAAGAAGGACAGAGGGAAAAGGAATCACAGGGAGGAAGTGGGAAGAAACTGTTACATCTTGAGGCTTGCAATAAATGTCACAAAACAAAACAAAATAAGTTTGTTCTGTAGAGTTTCACACAAATCACAATAAATGTTTTTAAAAAATTCAATGGGGGCTCTTTCCACTTGCAAATCTGACCCACATAAAATAGCAATCAGAACAATCCTCAAGGATGCTGGGGCTCCTATCACAAATTTGTTCATCACTGTTGTGGTGAATGGTGTGTCCTCTGGGCACTCCACATGTGAGTCTATGGTTCTAATCTGATCAATCCAGTCTAGAATGGCAATTTCTCCAAGCCTTTAGATACCTTCTTCTACAGTACACCAAGGCAGATCTGATACTTCAACTTGACTTAGTAAAGGCCATCACATAATCCATACTTTAGTAAACTAACCAAATAAACTATTAGATCCTTTCTTAACCTCTTGAGCTGAAACACTAAATGAAAAATCTGTGCTTAGTGGGCCCAAATCAATTGACACAGACTGATACACTTTTCTGTTCCTTGCACCATTATCCCACACCCTCAACAACCATTCTCACACACGTTCTTCAGGTTTCTATTTTTACGAATTAGAAAAGTCAAGCACTTTTTTTAGAATGTAGAGTACCTCTTCCTGAGTCACACTTTGTACTTCACCTTTTAGGGTACTGAGACTTAAGTCTAGTTATAGGTCTAGAAGCAACAATGGATGATGGGGGTGGTTTCTGGGAACATTCAACAATGTCTTGTAAGGCATATATATGCCTCAGGCAATGCCCCATACAATGTCAAAGATGCCACCCCAGGTGATATCTCAGAAAATGACCCATCAGGCATATCTGGGTAAGTCTCTTCAGATGGGGACAAGAGGGCTTGTTCTGCTGGCAAGAGTGAGTCAATGTAATTTAAAGGTTAAGTGTTCCCAGCTTCCTGATTATCTTGCCCACATATTCTCATCGCAAGTTTCAGGATCCCATTTTTTTCCCAATCAATGCTCTCACTTTAACTTTGACAACATGTAAGATTTACAATTCAATTGACTTTGTGATTCAGCCATTCTTACAATAAGATTCTGGATTTGTTTTCTGGCAATATCAGCTTTGTTACTGCAAGAAATAAGCTCTCTTTCAGGGTATAAGTGGAAACACTGAGGTCTTTTATGTGGCACTTGAGCTGTTACTCTGAAGCTTTGAGCTCATCTCATTCTTTCATCAAACTTTCCAGAGTATGTAGGACCAACCAGCCAGCTTCTGTACCCTTTTTATTCTGCCAAAATTGTAGAAAAGTATCTAGGTATGATCACCTAGAGCATCACTTCATTCCACTACCTGATCTATTGGTGGTGTTATTTTGTATATTAACATTGCCAAATCATGCCATGGATTATTGTTGTTATTTGCCATCAAGTTGTGCCTAACTCATAGCGACCCCTCCTTGGGTTTCCAAGGTGATATCACTACGGAAGTAGATTGCCCAACCTTCCTTCTGAGGAGTGAATGGTGAGTTTGAACCATCAGTCTTCTGGTTAGCAGTCAAGTGGCTTAGGCACTACGCTTCAGCAGCCACCTTTTTACTAATGGAGGCAGAGAAATTAGCGCTTTAAGACTAATCAGACTTGTGAACCGATTTAGAAAACTCGTCCTCACATTTGTTTATCTAGACTCACTCTCGGTACCAAATGGCTTAGGCTGGGTTCTCTAGAGAAGCAAAATTAGTGAAGCTGATATATGTAGAAGAAAATTTTATCCAAGGAAATGGCTTCCATGGCTCCCACAGCTGTAGAAAGTGTCATTTCCCAAGTCAGTGGGCCAGACATCAGGCTAGAGACTTCAATTAACTTACATAGCTTCAGGGGCTGAGGAAGCCAAGAGCACAAGAAACCAAGACTGGCTCGGTACACATGAGATTGAAACAACAAGGAGAGACCAGGGAAAAAGGGGCTGAGGAAGCCAAGATCAGCAGGCAATACCACAGGTTGTTGCCTGCAGAGGCTCACTAATCCAAGATCAGAAGGTAAGAAGGCAAGCTATTGGCTCACAGACTACAAATGCAAAAATCCCAAGATTGGCAGGCAAATACAGTAAGCCACAAAGTCAAATCCAAGAACCAGAGGTCAAATGAGCCAGACGCAAGATCCAGATTGAGCAAAAAGCCACAGAGCTTTGTCAGGTTGTCATGTATGTTGGAATCAGGACATTGTTAAGTGCAGTTGAGTCAACTCCAACTCATAGTGACCCTATGTACAACAGAATGAAACACTGTCTTGTCCAGAATCATCCTCACAATCCTTGTTAGGCCTGAGCCCATTGTTGAAGCCACAGTGTCAGTACATCTCATTGAAGGGCTTCCCCTTTTTCACTGACCCTTCACTTTACCAAGTGTGATTTCCTTCTCCAGAGAATGGTCCATTCTGACATGACCAAAATAGGTGAGATGAAGTCTGGCCATTCTCCCTTCCAAGGAGCATTCTGACTGCACTTCTTCCAGGACAGATTTGTTAATTCTTTTGGCAGCCCATGGTACTTTCAGTATTCTTCACCAACACCACAATTCAAAGGCATCAACTCTTCTCTGGTCTTCCTTATTCACTGTCTATCTTGCACAATGTATATGAGGTGATTAAAAATACCATGGCTTGGGTCAGGTACACTTTAGTCTTCAAAGTGATATCTTTTGTTCCTAACCCTTTAAAGAAGATTTTTGCAGCAGACTTTCCCAGTGCAATACAACGTCTGATTTCTTGACTGCTGTTTCCATGGATGTTGACTGTGGACCCAAGTAAAAGGAAATCCCTGACAAATTCAATCTTTTCTCTGTTTATCATGATATTGTTTATAGGTCCAGTTGTGGGGATTTTCATTTTCTTTGGATTGAGATATAATCTATACCGAAGACTGCAGTCTTTGACTTCATCAGTAAATATTTCAAGTCATTTTCACTTTCAGCAAGCAAGGTTGTGTCATCTGTATATCACAGGTTTTTAACTGCTCTTCCTCCCATCCCAATGCTGTGTTACTCTTCATATAGTACAGCCTCTCAGATTGTTGGCTCAGCATACAGATTGAATAAGCATGGTAAAAGGATACAATGCTGAAGCACACTATTTCTGATTTTAAACTCTTGTTCTGTTGGAATGACAGATTCCTTGTCTGTGCATAAGTTCCTCATGAGCACAATTATATGTTCTGGAATTCCCATTCTTCCTAATGTTATCCATAATTTGTTATGATACACATAGTCAAATGCCTTTGCATAGTCAATAAAACATAAGTAGACATCTTTCTGGTATTCTTTCCTTTCAGTCAAGATCCATCTGACATCATCAATGATATCCCTTGTTCCCTTCCTCTTTTGAATCTAATTTGTACTTCTGGAGGTTCCCTATCAATATGTTGCAACAACCATTTTTGAATTGTCTTCAAAAAGATATCACTTGTGTGTGATATTAATGATATTGTTTGATAATTTCCACATTATGTTGGATCTCCTTTCTTTGGAATGGGTACATACATGGATCTCTTCCAGTCAGTTGGCCAGGTAGCTGTCTCCCAAATTTTTTGGCATAAATGAGTAAACACCTCCCGTGCTGCATCCATTTGTTGAAATATATCAGTGGGTATTCTGTCAATTCCTAGAGCCTTGTTTTTCACCAATTCCTTCAGTGCAACTTGGAATTCTTCCTTCAATACCATTGGTTCTTGATCATATACTATCTCCTGAAATAGATGGACATCGACCAATTCTTTTTGACACAGAGACTCTGTGCATTCCTTCCATCTTCTTTTGATGTTTCCTGCATCATTCAATATTTTGCCCATAGAATCCTTCAATATTGCAATTCTAGGCTTGAATTTTTTCTCCAGTTCTTTCAGCTTGAGAAATGCCAAGCATGTTCTTCCCTTTTATTTTCTAACTCCAGGTCTTTGCAAAAGCAAGTCTCAGAGTCTCTTCTGACCTCCATTTTGGCCTTTTCTTCCCTTCCTGTCTTGTTAATGACCATTTGCTTTCTTCTTGTATGATATTCTTGATGTCATCACACAACCCATCTGGTCTTTGGTCATTGGTGTTCAATGTATCAAATCTATTTTTCAAATGTCTCTAAGTTTAGGTGGGATATAACCAAGGTCATTTTTTTTTTACTCTTGCTGACTTATTTTCATTTTCTTTACCTTCAGCTTGAACTTCCATATGAGCAATTGATGATCTGTTCCACAGTCAGTCCCTGGCCTTGTTTTGACCAATGATATTGAGCTTCTTCATTGCCCCTTTCCACAGAAAGCAGGCCATTCCCTGAATGGCTGTTTGTAGCAGATCTCATTATGTAGGTGATTACATTATAACTGTTCAACCACTGAGAATCATGGCCTAGCCACATTGGCATATCACCTTAACTATCACAGGTGGTAAGTGTGTGTGTGTGTGTGTGTGTGCATGTACTCACTGCCATCGAGTTCGATCTAACTCATAGCAATCCCTCCTTTGGTTTCCTGCACTGTATCACTATGGAAGTAGATTGCCCAACCTTCCTTCTGAGGAGTGGTTGGTGGGTTTGAACCGCCAGACTTGTTAGCAGTCAAATGCCTTAGTCATGAGTGTGCATATACATATGTTAGGGGTGAGGGTGTGCATGTCTAAGTGTGTATATGTGAGTGTGTGCATGTGCACATGTATGTGAGATGGTATGTGTTACTGCATGTGGTGTGTGTGCATGTGAGTGCCCATCTGCATCTCCTGGAAGAAGACCCCACAGTTTTCATTTGATTCTCGAAGGCACATGACCTTAAACAAAGGTGATACCTCACTGTTTGTGAGCTGTTTACTTTAGCTGTTATTGATCTGTCTTTGGAGCTGTCCTTTCATCTCTGACTTTTAATAGGAAGTGGGCAGTGACAGGGGGATAAAAGCAGTCCTGTTCCCTAAACATCTTGCCAGTGCACACCTCCCTGCCTCTATCAAGGCCCCCAGGCCTTTGCTATACTATGTCAGGCTTCCGTCTAAGCTCAGGTGTGCCCTGAGTGCTGAGGAAGCCAGCAAGAGTAGCCAGATGCACCCCTGTACACCATGTAGAGAGAAAAACAAAAATTCCCTGAAGGCTGACAAGGAAAATCACAGCCTGCTGACATTTGTGTCTTATTTTCAGAACCACACAGTATGAAATGAGCAAGCCAGTAGCTCTCCATCATAGCCACTTTCAGGCGTGAGGGGGCATGTAGCAGGGATGCCTGGGCCTGGGCCTCAAATGTCTCAGCTCTACTCAGAACAAGTAGCTTCTTAAATGGGTGTTAAGAGGGGTATATTAAAGGCCAGCATCGAGTGCAAGGGACACAAAAGACAGAGCCCAGATCCTATCAGTTAATCCTACAGAGGAATTATAGGCATGGTGGGAACTTCTCAAGCAAGCTGTACTTAAGGACCAGGTGTTTCTTGTTTTTATAATTCCAAATCATCTCAGACTAAGGCTTTCATAAAATGAGATACAGAAATCACTAGAAAAATAATCCCAAGCTTTGGTGTCACTATAATGCCAAATCATTTTAAAAGTTCCTTCTTATCCTCATTCTGTGCTCACTACCCTGTGTCCCAGCACAATTATGCAGATCTGCACCCAACTGCACACAACACCTCATGGGGCACTGTGTGAAACAAACATATTAGAAGTACGCTCCTGCTCCCATGGGGTGAAGGAGTTGGGGTGTTCTTATGTCACCCCTGAGAGATATCAGTTGAAGACCTTCCAGGGCCTGTTAACCTGCTGCCAGCTCAAAGTGAGCAACCTGCAGCAGAACAACAACAAAAAGCCCCAAGCCTAGAGATGTGGGACATGGTCTCAACAATGGTGGGATGAGCTAGATTGACAAGGCCCCAGGAAGGTCTGCAGGGTCCTGGCAGGGTCTGCTAAAAAGGATCACTTCCTGGAACTCTGCAAGAGGTTTCAGGGAGATGCTGTTAGGGTGTTTGGGAGGAAAAAATAGCAGTTTGATGAATGGAGAAGGGGAGAAGTGAGTTTCAGGAAGAGGACATGCAAAGGCTCAGCGGTACAGATTGCACAGAATGGGAGTACAGCCACATATCTTAGCTAGTAAACACTGTGTAGGATGGGCAGGCAGGAAAATGTGCTAGCTAGCCCACAAAGGCTCAGAGGGAGTCGTGTTCATCCTGTGTCTCCTCCCTCCTTACCTGCACGACATTCCCAAACAACAAAACCACGGAGAGAAGGGTAAGGGCATGTAGGCATATGAAGTGAAGACACATATCAAATTGCATATTGAAAACCACTCCTCTCTGTCATTAGATCCTGCAACAGTCTAGGCGGGCCCTGGGATACCTGGCAAATGAGACAACCCCATTGGACAAGGCACGCAGAGCAGTGAGCTCTGAGACCTGCCTCACATGTCTCAGCCCTCAGCTCTTCTGGAGAAACCCAAGGGGTTATTTAAGGTGGTTGGCATGCTTGCAGGACAGAAATCAGGATTCTTGGCTGGCTATGGCTACTGACTCCAGGCAGAATGACTCCCTACCTCTGTCCTGGACTGCACAAGACTGGAGTGTTCCCATGAAGTGAACTAATGTTTCTGGCATTTCCTCTCCTCCCACCCTTCTCTCCTATCCATGGTCCTGCCAAATTCTATCTATGTTGTGCAGAGTCAGGCCATCCCCCTCACCTGCCCTCATTCCAAACACAGTGCAAACTGCCAAGGCAGATTCTGGAGTGGTAACACATGGCAAGAGCCCACCCAGCCCATTGGCTCTGCATAGGCCAGGCTGGGACCACAGGGAGCTAAAAAAAAAAAATGTCAGATTCACTCAACTCAAGAGAAAGAGCACACGCTGACATTCTTGTCATAGTTGAAGGAGGTCCAGGACTCTCCCTGCAGCTGTTTCCCATGGCAGCAACCCCAGCTCCACTCAGGCCTCTTGAATTCCTTACACCGAAGTCAGAAGTGGTTTCTGCTGGAGACGTAAGTGTGCATGCAAACTAGCAAGGGAATGGGCTGCAGTTAATATACCCAGAGTTTCAGGGTCCCATGGGAATGGGGATTGGTATGCACCCTATGGTCCCAAAGGTTTTTTAATCTGTGATATCTATAACAACTCTCAAAACAAGTATAGCTTATTAAATGACAGTAACCAAAAGAGTTAAAGAAAACACAACATCATCCTCATTTTTGATATAGAGAAACCAAGGCATGAGTGTCTTCTGGTCTACCCCATATCATTCAAATCACTACAGAGTTAGGCACCAGAATTCAGTTTCAACTTCTTAGCAAGTTCTCTTTCCATTAGTCAACCTTCTGCTTTGGCAAATAAAAGTAAATAAAAGGTTTCTTCCACATTGAATAATCACATGGATAAATGTGGTAGTTTTTTTCTTTTCTTTCTTTTTTACTGTGGTGAGAATATACATAACTATGCTATCTCAACAATTTCTACATATACAAATCAGTGACACTGACTACATGGTCAGGTGTACACCCATTCTCACTGTCCTTTTCCAAATTTTTCCAGCAGTAACATACAATCAGTGCCCCCTGAACAAAAGCTTCACCTCCCCACCTTGCCTCTGGTAACCACTAAAAATCTGATTTCTATACATTTTCTTATTTCATGTAAGTGGGACCATACAGTATTTGCCCTTTTATGACTGACTCATTTTGCTTAGTATAATGTTTTCAAGGTTCATTCATGTTGTAGCCTATATCAGAACTTCATTTCTCTTTATGGCTGAGTAATAGTCCATTGTATGTAGATGTTTTAAAACATGCTATAAGTTCTTTGACACTTTGCCTATTGCAAGTGGGGCCTATATCTTCTTCCCTTGGACCTGGGAAGGTTATGAATGCTTCAATCAAGAGTTATGGCAAAAGTGGCACTGGGTAGCTTAGAGGGATGGGTCATAAAGACCATGTAGCCTCTACCTTGTACATGGAGCATTCAGTATTGAAGCCTTGGACCACCATAGAAGAAATTCAAGTACTTTGAGGTCACCATGCTGTGGAGAATCCCAAGCCAAACATAAGGGCTCCAGACAATGGTCGGCGCTCTGGTGATATAGTGGATAAAGCATTTGGCTGCTAACCAAAAGGTCAGCAGTTCAAACCCACCAGCCGCTCCATGGAAGGAAGATGGGGAGATCTAATTCCATAAGATTTACAGCCTCAGAAAACCAAAGGAGATCACTATGAGTTGGAATCAACTCGAGGGCAGTGAGTTTGGTTTTGATTTGAGACTATGATCTATGGTGTGGGCTTGGAATCATCCCAGCCCAGGCCCTAGATATGTGAAGGAAAAAGCGTCCAGATTATTCTGGCTCCCAGTCATCAAGTCACCCCTGCAAAGATAAGACAAACTCACAGAATACATAGGCATATTTAAATGGTGGTGGGTTTATGCCGGTAAATTTGGAGTGGTTGGTGACACAGCAATAGGTAAGTGGAACTAAGTGCTTTCATCTCTAAAAGGAAATTGAGTGCTGAATTTGCCCATCAGACACCACATACCATTGATAGAATTGACCTTCATTCAGCAAAGGGAATGAACATACTGTGTGTAAAGGACTCCACTAGGCAAAGACTGAGGAAGGAAGGAATGATATGATTTCACACTTCCCCCCTCAAGGGTGCTGAGTTGGTACAAAGAAGCAAACAAAAAAATAACTTACCACCCAACAGAAATCTATTCCCTGAAGCACACTGTCTAATAAGAGATGCATGCACATCCTGGTCCCCTTACCTCCTACAGGTCAGGGCCAAATGGATCCAGTAGCAAAGCAAGGTCCCTGGCTGGACAGTGAGCCTAAGCCTGGCCCCAACCCACCTAGTGACCACCGTGATCCTGCTGGAGCCTGCCATGTATAGGGTCCTTAAGTGGGTTATTTGTTGTTGTTATTAGCTGCCATCAAGGGAGTCCCTAACTCATGGTGATCCCAAGTACAACAGAACAAAACACTGACCAGTCCTTCACTACCCCATGATCACTTCTAGATTGGACTGTTGTGATTCATAAAGTTTTCATTGGTTGATTTAGAGAAGTAGAATGTCAGGCTTTCTTCCTAGTCTATTTTAGTCTGGAAGCTCTGCTAATACCTGTTCTGGATCAGAACAACACAAAGACCTCCACTGATAGGTGAGTGGTGGCTGCACATGAGATGTATTGGCTGATAATTGAACCCAGGTATTTCACAGGGAAGGCAAGAATTCTATCACTGAACCACCACTGCCTCAGACACAGTTGAAATTGGGGTGGGAGACCAGGTCAAGGGGCATGAAAGAGCTTCTCTCTATGTGCTCTTGGATCTCTGACACCATGACTGAAGTAGAATCCCTGACAGACCTTCCTTCAACAATGACACCAAAATGCTCCTTTACTCCCAGAGCTGCTATGAAACTTATAAAGCAATGGAGAATCTTTTTGAAATTCAAACCAGTACCTACTCACAGACAGGGACTCCCCAACCAAATAGCTCATAGCACAGAATTTAAGATGTTGTCTACAAAAAAAAAAAAAAAAAAAAAGCAAGGTAAAGGATTTGTTAATAATTTATATAGCTTATATAATTTAAAAAAAATTAGTAAAACAACCAAAAAATAAAGTAACTACAGGTATATATGTATGTATATAGGCATATATGTGTATAAGTATGTTTATGTTAGTGTATTGTTGCAGTTGTTAGGTGTTGCCAAGTTGTTTCCAACTTGTAGTGACTCTAAGTACAATAGAATGAAACTCTGTCCAGTCCTTATTCATCCTCACAGTCATTGCTGTATTCGAGCCTATTGTTGCAGTCACTGTGTCCATCCATCACATGTATTGTGTGTATGAATATATGTGCATATAGTCAAGTAGATACATATACACGTGTACACACACACATAGAGAGAGAGGACAAGCTCTGATGGCTCAGTTATTAACAAAAAAGTTGGTGGTTCAAACCCACCAGCTGTTCTATGGGAAGAAGATAAGGCAATCTGCTTCTGTAAATATTTACAGTCTTGGAAGCACTACAGCAGTTGGTTGGCTTTGGTGTACATGTATATGGTGTATATATAACAAAGAGCTCTGTGGGTATAGTAGTTAAAGCATTTGGCTGCTAACCAAAAGGTCAGTGGTTCAAACTCACCAGATGTTCCTTGGAAGAAAGATGGGGCAGTATGCTTCTTTAAAGATGTACAGCATTGGAAATCCTATGGAGGTCACTGTGAGTCAGAATTGACTTGACGGTAGTGAGTGAGTGATAGATATAGATATAGATGATATAAATATAGCTATATAGTTTATGCTGGGAGCTCTGGTAGCATAGTGGCTAAGACACTTGCCTGCTAACCAGACGGCTGGTGGTTCAAACCCACCAGCCACTCCTCAGAAGGAAGGTTGGGCAATCCTACTTCCATAGTGATACTGCCTTGGAAACCCAAGGAGGGGTCGCTATGAGTCGGGTTTGACTCGACGGCACATAACAACAACAACAACATATAGTTTATGCATATGTATATGCATCTATGTGACTATATGCACAGATAATAAAACACATAGAAGGCACAGTTACAGATATTTCTTAGACATAAACAAATACTTTGCAGGGTTATATTTTTGGGTTTGAAGGATTAGGACCATAGCCTTGTAGGACTTCTTCCTCAATTGGCATAATATGGTTCATAATGTTATGTTCCACATCCCAGGTTGGTAATTAGTGTCTTGGGTCTTAAAAGCTTGCAAGTGGCCTTCTAAGGTACAACTTTTGGTCTATTCATCTTATTCCAAGAGATTTGGAAGACAGCTACCTAGCCAACTGACAGGAAGAGATCCGTATTTGTGCCCATTCCAAAGAGAGGTGATCCCACAGAATGTGGAAATTATCGAACAATATCATTAATATTGCATGTAAGTAAAATCTTTCTGAAGATAATTCAAAAATAGTTGCAGCAGTATATTGACAGAGAACTTCCAGAAATGCAAGCTGGATTCAGAAGAGGATGTGGATCAAAGGATATCATTCATGATGTCAGATGGATCTTGGCTGAAAGGAAAGAATACCAGAAAGATATTTATTTGTGTTTTATTGACTATGCAAAAGCATTTCATTCTGTAGATCATAACAAATAGTGGATAACATTGAGAAGAATGGGAATTCCAGAACAATTAATTGTGCTCATGAGGAACATGTACATAGACCAGGAGGCTGTCGTTCAAACAGAACAAGGAGACACTGCATGGTTTAAAATCAAGAAGTCAGTGCATCAGGGTTGTATCCTTTCACCATACTTATTCAATCTATATGCTGAGCAAATAATCTGAGAAGCTGGATTATATGAAGAAGAATGTGGCATCAGGATTGGAGGAAATCTCATTAACAACCTGAGATACACTGATGACACAACTTTGCTTGCTGAAAGTGAGGATGATTTGAAGCATTTACTGATGAAGAGTGAAGACTACAGTCTGCAGTATGGATTACATCTCAATAAAAGAAAACAAAAATCCTCACAACTGGACCTATAAGCAACATCATGACAAATGGAGAAAACATTGAAATTGTCAAAGATTTCATTCACATTGCTTGGTTCTACAATCTATGCCAATGGAGGCAGCAGTCAGCACATCAGATGACTTATAGCACTGGGCAAGTTGGCTGCAAAGGACCTCTTTCAAATGCCAAGGATCAAAGGTGTCTCCTTGAGGACTAAGGTGCACCTGACACAAGCCATGATATTTTCAATCACTTCATATGCATGTGAGAGCTGGATGATGAATAAAGAAGATGGAAGAAGAACTGATGCTTTTGAGATGTGGTGTTGGCAAAGAATGCTGAAAGTACCATGGACAGCTAAAATAACTAACAAATCTGTCCTGCAGGAAGTGAAGCCAGAATGCTCCTTGGAAGCATGAATGGCTAGACTTTATCTCACCTACTTTGGTCATGTTGTCAGAAGGGACAGTTTCCTGGAGAAGGATGTCATGCTTGGTAAGGTGGAGGGTTGATGAAGGAGGAGAAGGCACTCAATGAGATGGATGGACACAGTGGCTGCCGCGATGGGCTCAAGTATAGCAGGGATCAAGGAGCTGGCAAGGGGCCAGGCAGTGTTTCGTTCTGCTGTGCACATGGTTGCTATGAGTCGTAGATGTCTCGATGGCACCTAACAACAACTACATCTAGAGAAAACAAGAAAGAAAGAAACTAAAGACTCAAAGAAGAAACTAGTTTACAAAGGCAAATAGTCTACACAAACCACAACCTCATCTACCTGACACCAGATGAACTAGATGGGGCCTGGCTACCACTACCAACCGTTCTGGTCAGGGCCACAATAGATGGAACCTGATAGAAAGGAGAAGATGTGGAACAGAACCTCAAAATCCTTTAAAAAAGAAAAAGAAACACTGACTTACTAGACTGATTTGAGACTGGAAGATGCCCAAGACTCCTACCCTGAGATACTCCTCAAACCTTGAACTAAAACTAACCTGTGAGGTCATCTTGAATTTAATTGACTCAAAAAATAAGAATCAACTATAGGTACTCTTTACAAGGCTTGTTGCAAGATTTGCTCCCAGTTAGATGTCTCAGGGACCATTGGAAGGGCCAGGGACCAGCCAGCTGTGTCCTCAGGATCTGTACCATGGTGCTCACAGCACAGGAAGGGATAGAAGCCTGGGACCCTGGGGAGTTTCCTGTGCGGGAATTTCCCAGAAGGCTACAGAAGCTCACTTGCAGCCTACCTATGGCTTTCAGGCCAGGGCCACAGCTGTGCACCCCTTTGATGTCCTGCCTCTGAAGACAAGATTTCTTAGCTCTATGCACAACTGTTATAAGTGATTCTTCATTAGTTTTTTATCAGAGACCAGAGGAAGGAACTGAAAGCATAAGTCTTGAGTTTTCAAAAGAACCTGAACAACTGGGGAGGGGAATGAAAGCTGCCTCTGGTCTTAAAAAGGAGCAAACAGATGTCAGGAGTCTTCCAGGCAGAGATGCTGTAGCCTGCTGAACACACCGCCTCCTGGCTGTGACTGGAGGATCTCAGAGAAGTCATTAGGTTCTCAGATTTCCTTATAGCAACGTACTGACAGCTCTTTTGGGGGGCTGGGCTTTGGTTTAATGTGGATTCTGTTGTTGCTGGTTATGTTGAAGTTACTCATTGGGATTGTTTTAGGCTGAGTTCTCTAGAGAAGTAAAACAATAAAGCTTAGAGAGAGAGAGAGAGAGAGAAAATATCTCAAGGAAATTGTTCATGCAGTTGTAGAAGCTGGCAAGTCCCAAGTCTGTGGGTCAGACATCAAGCTGGAGGCTTCTCCTGACTCATGTAGTTTCAGTGGCTGGCAAACTTAACTCCAATAACAGCAAATAAGATGACAAGCCACTGTTTTCAGTCCAAGAACTGAAGGGCAGATGATAAGGAGCCAGATGCAGGACCTAAATTGAGCAAAAAGCTAAAGCATTTTGCTACAGCTTTTCTATATCTACTGGAAGCAGGCAACTCACCAAAAGAAACTCCCTTTCAACTGATTGACTGCTCATAGCAGATGTCATCATGGAAGTGATAGTATCATATCAGATCTCATCACGGGAGATGACTACATCATAACTGCTAAGCTACTTAGAATTATGGCCCAAACAAGCAGAAACACAGCCTTAAACATCACAGTCCACGTGGCACCTGTACGCATCTACTCAAACCAAACATAATCTCTAAATAAAGGAAATTATAAAGTTATATTTGCACCTAACATTATACAATTAACACATGTATAATCAAAAGGACATTAGCCATATTTACATCTTACATTTTATACTGAAGAAAATAAAAATATTTGATACATATGTACAAGGAAGAGATAATCATAAAAGTCACAGTCCTCATTTCTACAACTGGTCATCTGATCATAGCTGGTATTTATAACTACCTTCTTCCACCACCCATTCCTTATTTCCTTTGCCCTCAGCAAGCACCTAAGTTGGTCATGGTTCTGTGCCTGGTGGAGTGACACAAACCTTCATTTCTGGACTGTCCAGCCATTAGTAGTCATTTCAAAATTGGGTTGCTACAGCTTTCAATTGACCCTAATCATGTGGCATGAATAAGCAATATTCTAAGGAATCTCCTGTATTCCAGATATGCTTTTCTTTACCTCCATTATGTAATTGCAATCCTATTTCCCCTTGGTAATAAGGATCAACAACACCAGACAATATAGTAACACCTTTTCTTTACCTGTGGATCCAGAGGAAAGGAGGCCCAAAATGGACAGATGGCATTACTAATTTTCAGTTCAATGGAATCTGTCCTGTGTCACCTCTCTTTTGGACTAAGACCTCCATTCTCACAGAGCATAGGGTCACAAGAGTAAGAAGGAAAAATTTTTGAGTTGGCCACTATGGATAATAGTAACTGGGGCCATTCCCATTTCTACCCATTGCTTCCTGGATCCATGAATCCTGGATACTGGGGAAATAACACCACATATTGATTTCTGGTTTAGAGCATATACAACCTCCTGGAGAGCATTGTTCCAACTCTGCAAGGTATTGCTAACTAGCTGCACCATAATTGTGTCTTTAGAAGGCCATTCCATTGTTCTATCAAGCCACATCCTTCAGGATGATGGAAAACATGGAAATTAATTAATAACATTAATTCAATTGAATTAATTTAAATTAAATTAGATTAATTTAATATTGTGGATTAAATATAATTAATTAATTAATTGCCCATTGCCACACTTCATTTTCGGTGAAGTGAATTCCTTGACTCAAGGGATGCTGCATGGGATACGATTATGGAGGATAAGGTACTCTGCAAGTATACAGATAGTAGTGTTGATAGAAGAACTGCACGCAAGGAAGGAAAATCCACATCCAGAGTAAGTGTCTTTTTCAGTAAGAACAAAATGTGCCCTTTCCATGATGGAAGTGATCCAATATAATCAACTTGCTACCAGGCTGCTGGATGATTGTCCTGAGGAACGGTTCCATATTGCAGACTTAGTGGTGGTCACTGTTCTGCCAGATTGGGCACTCAGCAGTGGCTGTAGCGAAGTTGGCCTTGGTGAATGGAAATCCATCTTGCTTAGCCCATATGTAGCTTCCACCCCTGCCACGATGGCTACTTCATTGATGAGCTCATCGGACAACTATTTTCCCCAACAATTGACAGGAGTAGTTGGGCAAAGAGGATGATTGGTTTCCAAAGAATATGTCATTCCATTCACTTGATTGTCCAAATCATCCACAACTGAAGTTAATGGTAACTTGGTGGCCCATGACTAAGTATTCAGTCTCCACTAAGGCCCAGTGACGAGCCAAAAGCTGTTTCTCAAAATGAGAGTAGTTATCTGCATAGGATGGGAGGGCTTGGCTCCAAAATCCAAAAGGTCTGCATTTTACTCACCAATAAGAGCCTGCCAACAAATCCAAACATCTCTATCTGCCCCTGACACTACTATTGGATCAGCCAGATTGTATGGTCCAAGTGGCAGAGCAACTTGCACAGTAGCCTGAACCTGTTACAGAGCCTTCTCTTGTTCTAGGTCCCACTCAAAACTAGAATTTTTTCTAGTTATTTGATAAATAGGCTGAAGTACCACACCCCAATGAAGGATATGTTCCCTTCAAATTCCAAAGAAACCCACCAAGTGTTATACCTCCTTATGTGTTGTGGGAAGGGCCATATGCAATAACTTACCTTTCACTTTAGTAGGAATATACTAACATGTCCCACACCACTGGACACCTAGAAGTTTAACTGAGGTGGAAGGTGCTTGAATTTTTGTTGAGTTAATTTTCCATTCTCTAGTACACAAATTCAACAACCATGGAAGAAGCAGTCAATAAATCAGATACCATATTGCACTAAGAAAGTCTGATGTAAAAGAACTCTTTAAAGGGTTAGGAATCAAAGATGTCACTTTGAAGATCAAAATGCATCTGACTCAAGCCATGGTATTTTCAATTAGTCCATATCTTTGTGAGGGAACTCTGGTAGCATAGTGCCTAAGGCACTTGACTGCTAACCAGAAGGCTGGTGGTTCAAACCCACCAGCCACTCCTCAGAAGGAAGATGGGGCAATCTACTTAGGTAGTGATACTGCCTCAGAAACCCAAGGAGGGGTCGCTATGAGTCAGGTCCGACTTGACGGCACATAACAACAACATATCTTTGTGAAAGCTGCACAGTGCATAAGAAAGACTAAAGAAGAGTTAATGTTTTTGAATTGCAGTGTTGGCAAAGAAAACTGAAAATATTATGGACTGTTAGAAGAATTATAAAATGGGGAGACAGGCCCCACTGAAGAGGCAGGAAGGAGGGAAAGCCAGGGACAACAAAGCGGTAGGATCCAGATAAGGAAAAGGAGACAAGCCGCACCCAAAGGCAGGAGGGAGGGAAAGCCGGGGACAACAAAGCAGCAGGATCTATGTAAGGGAAGGGCAGAGAGGTTTCCAACAGCTAAGGGAGACAAACTTGTCTGTCAGTTTGTCATACCATGGTGTCTTGCATGTTGCTGTGAGGCTTGAGGCTGTGCCACTGGTGTTTCAAACACCAGCAGGGATGCACATGGTGCACGGTTTTCACTGCAGCTTACAGACTGAGACAGACTAGGAAGAAGGAAGACACCATCCATTTCTCAAAGAATTGGCCAGGGAAAACCTTATGAATAGCAGAGAAACACTATCTGACACATTACTGAGCAACATTCTGAAAAGTCCAGAAACATTGTTCCATACAGTGCAGGAAGATGAGCCCCTTAGGTCAGAAGGCACTCAAAATACGACTCACAAAGAGTAGCTTCATCAGAGTAGAATCAATGTCACTGATATGGACAAAATAAAGCTTTCAGAACCTCCATTTGCTGATGTGGCATGACACAATTGAGGAAAAACAGCTGCAAACATCCATTAATAATTGGAACATGGAATGTACAAAGTATGAATTTAGGAAAATTGGAAGTTGTGAAAAAGAAAATAGAATGCATACAGATTGATATCCTAGAAATTAGCTAGCTGAAATGGCCTGGTTTGGGTCATTTTGAATCAGACAACCATATGATCTACTATGCCGGGAATGACAGTTTGAAGAAGAATGACGTGACATTCATCATCACAAAGGATGTTTCAAGATCTGTCCTGAAGTACAATGCTGTCAGTGATAGGAAAATATCCATACACCTATAAGGAATACCAGTTAATACTACTATTCTTCAAAGTTATGCCCCAACCACCAAAGCAAAAGATGAGTAAATTGAAGATTTTTATCAACTTCTACAGTCTGAAATTGACTGAACATGCGATCAAGATGTGTTTATTATCACTGGTGACTGGAGTTGGAAAAAAAGAAAAGAAGAATCACTGTTAGTTGGAAAATCTGGTCTAGGTGACAGAAATAAAGCAGGAGATTGCATGATAGAATTTTGCAAGACCAATGACTTATTCATTGCAAATACCTTTTTTCAACAACACAAATGGTGGCTATACACATGGACTTCACCAGATGAAATACACAGGAATCAAATTGACTACATCTGTGGCAAGAGGTGATGGAAAAGTTCGATATCTTAAGCCAAAACAAGGGCAGGAGCAGATTGTGGAACAGACCATCAACTGCTCATATGCAAATTCAACTTGAAGTTGAAGACAATTAAAACAAGTCCACAAGAGCCAAAATAAGACCTTGATGATATCCTTCCTGAATTTAGAGACCATCTAAAGAATAGATTTGATGCATTGAACAAGAATGACTGACAACAAGAAGAATTGTGGGATTACATTAAGAACATCATCCATGAAGAAAGCAAGAGGTCATTATAAAGATGAGAAAGGAAGAAAAGACCAATGTGGATGTCAGAAGAGACTCTGAAACTTGCCCTTGAGTAGAGAGTAGCTAAAGCAAATGGAAGACATGACAAGATAAAAGAGCTGAACAGAAGATTTCAAAGAACAACTCCAGCAGACAAAGCCAATTACTATAATGAAATGGGAAAAGACCTGGAATTAGAAAACCAAAAGGGAAGAACATGCTTGGCATTTCTCAAGTTGAAAGAACTGAGGAAAAGATTTAACCCTCAAGTTTTAATATTGAAAGATTCTAGGAACAAAATATTGAATGATGCAGGAAGCATAGAAAGAAGATGGAAGGAATAAATACACAGTCACTGTACCAAAAAGAATTGATCAATCTTCATCCATTTCAAGAAGTGGCATATGATCAAGAATCAATGGTATTGAATAAAGAAGTTGAAGCTGCACTGAAGGAATTGGTGAAGAACAAGGCTCCAGGCATTGACGGAATACCCACTGAGATGTTTCAACAAACAAATGTCATGCTGGAGGCACTCACTCAGTTATGCCAAGAGATTTGGAAGACAGCTACCTGGCCAACTGACTAGAAAAGATCCATATTTGTACCCATTCCAAAGAAAGGTGATCCCACAGAATGTGGAAATTATCGAACAATATTAATAATATCACATGCAAGTAAAATCTTACTGAAGATAATTCAAAAATGGTTGCAGCAGTATATTGACGGAGATCTTCCAGAAATGCTAGCTGGATTCAGAAGACGATGTGGAACAAGGGATATCATTCATGACATCAGATGGATCTTAGCTCAAAGCAAAGAATTCCAGAAGGATGTTTACTTGTATTTTATTGACTATGCAAAGGCATTTGATTTTGTGGATCATAACAAATTATGGGTAACATTGAGAAGAATGGGAATTCCAGAACACTTAATTGTACTCATATGGAACCTGTACATAGACGAGGAGGCTGTTGTTCAAACAAAACAAGGGATACTGCATGGTTTAAAATCAAGAAGTCAGTATGTCAGGGTTGTATCCTTTCACCATACTTATTCAATCTATATGCTGAGCAAATAATCCAAGAAGCTGGACTATATGAAGAAGAATGTAGCATCAGGATTGGAGGAAGAATCATTAACAACCTGCAATATGCTGATGACACAACTTTGCTTGCTGAGAGTGAGGATGACTTGAAGCACTTACTGATGAAGATCAAAGACTGCAGTCTGCAGTATGTATTACATCTCAATAAAAAGAAAACAAAAATCCTCACAACTGGCCATATAAGCAGCATCAAGATAAATGGAGAAAAGATTGAAGTTGTCCAAGACTGCATATTGCTTGGTTCTACAATCGACGCCAATGGAAGCAGCAGTCAGGATATCAGAAGATGTGTGGCACGGGGAAAATTGGTTGCAAAGGACCTCTTTCAAGTGCTGAAGAGAAAAGATGTCTACTTGAGGAGTAAGGTGCACCTGATACAAGCCATGGTATTTTCAATCACTTCCTTTGCATGTGAGAGCTGGACAATGAATAAGGAAGACCAAAGAAGAGTAGATGGTTTTGAATTGTGGTGCTGGTGAAGAATGTTGAAAGTACCATGAACCACTGAAAGAACTAACAAATCTGTCCTGAAAGAAGCACAGCCTGAAAGGTCCTTGGAAGCGAGAATAGCCAGACTTTGTCTCACTTACCTTGGCCATGTTGTCAGAAGGAACCATTCCCTGGAGAAGGATGTCATGCTTGGTAAGGTGAAGGTTGATGAAAGAGGGGAAGGCATTCAATGTGATGGATAGACACAGCGGATACATCAATGAACTCAAGTATGACAGGGATCATGGAGCTTGGGCAGGACTTGGCAGCATTTCGTTCTCCTGTGCATAGCATCTCATTGAGTCAGAGACAACTCAATGGCACCAATAACAACAAAGTTAATGAAAAAGAGGAAGGCCCTCAATGAGATGGATTGACACAGTAGCTGCAATGATGGGCTCAGGTATAGCAACTATTGTGGGGCTCACACAGGACTGGGCAGTGCTTTGTTCTGTTGTACATAAGGTCACTATGAGTTGGAGCCAACTCAAAAGCACCTAACAGCACAACAATAAGAGAAATATTAACAGTATACATTTTTTGGCAGTGTAGCATGATTCTTCCTCATGGGGATTCAGTTTCCCTTTCTTCAATGGGTTGTGGGTCTGTAAATTGACTCAAATCTGGGAATTGACTGAAGGACCATGACTCTCTGTTCTGGTGATTTCAGTTAGACTTTTGTTCACTTGACCTAGTATTCTTCCACTTGTACAGATCAAATAAATATCGAGTAGAATTCTCAATTCATTTCACTCCTAGGGACACCATGCTTGAGGAGCCAATGCCATAGTCTATATGAGTTAGGCTATTCTGATTACTGCTGTGACTCTGCTGTCCATTATGGTAACCATGCCTACCTTGTCTTTGTTGCTGAAGTGTTTCCACTTGGCCTCTATCACAATGGGGTCCAATCAGCCTCATTGTAGTTAAGTGTCTTAGTTCAATTAGGGCAGTTTCTACTGTCAAATCTGATTTACATAAAACAGTAATCAGAACAATCTTCAAGGATGCTGGGACTCCCTTAACAAATTTGTTCATTGTTGTGGTAAAAGGTGTGTCCTCTGGGCACCGCACATATGGATCTATGGATCTAATCCGATAAATCCACTCTAACATGCCAATTTCCCCAAGCCTTTGAATACCTTCTTTTATGTTATACCAAAGCAGGTCTGGTATTTCAGCTTGACATAGTATATGCCACCACATAATCCATGCTTCAGTAAAACAACCAAATAAATTATTAGATCCTTTCCTAACTTGTGGAACTAAAGCATTGAATGAAGAATCTGTACTTAGTGAGCCGAAATCAATAAAATCAGACTGTTCCAACATTATGTTCCTTGCACCATTATCCCACACCCTTAATACCCATTCCCACACATATTCTCCAAGTTTCTGTTTGTACATGTTAGAAAAATCAAGCAATTCTTTTAGAATGTAGTGAGTGTACCTCTTCCTGGATCACACTTCGTACTTCACTTTGGGGCTTACTGGGACTTAAGTCTAGTTATAGGTCTAGAAGAAACAATTAGTAGTGGGGTAGTTCCTGGTACAGTCAGGAATATCTTTTAAGACATCTGCTTCAGGCAATGCTCCAGACAATGGCCCAGGCACCATACCAGGTGATATCTCAGACAATGACACAGCAGGCGCAGCTGAGGTAGTCTCATCAGAGTCAGATAAGAGGTCAGGTTCTGTTGGCAGGAATGATTCAATAGAATTTAGGGGCTCAATGTCCCCAGCATCTTGATTATCTTCCCATATGTCCCAGTTTCAGCATTCCATTTCTTCCCAATCAATGCTCTCACTTTAACTTAGACACCCTATGAGATTGGCAATACAATCAACCTTGTAATTTCAGACAAAACCAAACACTCATAGAGTCGATTCCAACTCCTAGTGACCCTTTTTGGGTTTCTGAGGCAGTAAATCTTTACAGAAGTAGATTGCCCAGTCTTCTTTCTGCGGAGTGCTGGAGAGTTTGAACCACCAACCTTCTGGTTAGCCATCAAATTCTTAGGCACCAGAGCTTCTTGGCTTTGTAATATAACCACTCTTAATATGAGATTCTAGATTTAGTTTAAGGAGCTGTGGTAGCATAGTGCCAAGGTACTTGACTGCTAACCAGAAGGCTAGTGGTTCAAATCCACCAGCCACTCCTCAGAAGGAAGACTGGGCAATCTACTTCCATCGTGATACTGCCTCAGAAACCCAAGGATGGGTCACTATGAGTCAGGTCCGACTCAAAGGCACTCAACAACAGGTTTGGTTTTGGCAGTATCAGCTTTGTTAGTAGAAGAAATAAGGCTTTCTTTCAGGACACAAGTAGAAACATTGAGGTCTTTTATGCAGCACCGGAACTGTTACTCTGAAACCTGAAGCTCATTTCATTCTTTCACCACTTTGTCTATATTAAGGAGGCCTGATCAACCACCTTCCTTATACTTCTCATTCTGACAACATTGCAGACAAGTATAAAAATGCAGTTACTCAGAGCCTGTGTTAGTTAAAATTATGTGTCACTTAACTGGGCCTGGTTTTGAATAACTGGGCAGATGAATGTAGTTATTCCCCATGGTGAAACTGATAATCAGCTCCATGGTGGAATCTACTGTGAGTATCAGAGTAGCCCATCAGCCACTCCTCAGAAGGAAGATGGGGCAATCTACTTCCATTGTAATACTGCCTCAGAAACCCAAGAAGGGGTCTCTATGAGTCGGGTCTGACTCAACGGCATGTAACAACAACAACAAGCTGAGAAGCAGACTTAGAGATGTGGTCTGCTTCCAGTACATAAGAAGAAGTTTTGAGAAAGGTCTCAGAGTTTTTGATACATGTGGATCCTTCATTTGGCTGAATCTTCATCTCAATGGTCGGTCATGTTATCTGCCAATCTTGGGACTGTTGATGGACTTGAACTAGAGGTCTGCCAGGTTGTTTGATAATATTAGGACTGTGCTATTTTACTTGCTGTCCTTAGGTTTGTCAGCTTCAGCAGCCATCAGCTGTCTGATTTGAGAGAAAGCTCCACCTTCAGTGGGCCATGAGCAATAAGCAGAGCTAAAGCCCAAGGTCAAGGGGCTTTCACCCAGCCCCTAGAGCTGGTACTTTGAACTCAGACTTCTAGCCTCCTAAACTGTAAGAGAATAAAACCTTATTTGTTACAACCATTCATTCATAGTATTTTCTGTTAGAGTGTCACTGAGAACCAAAACAGAACCTCACTTCTCACCAATATCTGATCTATTCATGGTTCTATTTTGTATATTACTATTGCTACTTTACACCACAAATTAGCAGAACCCCCTTTACTAATGAAGGCTGCTTTTCACTAGGGGGTGGCTCCATATTAAGGTTGGGGCCTGAGGTAGGAAATTCAGAGTCTTGGAAGCTATGTTCTCTTGGGTATAGCTCTTTATTAAGGCCAGGATCTGAGATAGGTGGGATGGAGGCTTGGAGGCTACTTTTCTCTTGGGTGTGGCTCTATATTAACGTTGTTGCCTGAGGTAGGCAGGTACAGAGGAACAATTAAGGGAGACAAGTTTGTCTATCAGTTTGTCATGCTGTGGTGGCTTACGTGTTGCTATGACACTGGAGGCTATGCCACCTTGTTGCAAAATGCTAGCAGGGTTACACATGATGGGCAGGTTTCAGTGGAGCTTCCAGGCTAAGAGAGACTCGGAAGAAAGAAGAGGGCATCCACTTCTCAAACTATTGGCCAGTGAAAACTTTATGAATAGCAATGAAACACTGTCTGATATATTACCAGAAAACTTTATGAATAGACCTGAAACATTGTCCAATATGGTGCCAGAAGATGAGCCCATCAGATGGGAAGACACTCAAAAATTGACAGGTGAAAAGCTGACTCCTCAGAGGAGAGATGACCTTAATGATATGAATAGAGTAAAGATTTTGGTACCTCCCTTGGCTGATGTGTCATGACTCAAAATGACTAGAAACAGATGCAAATGTCCATTAATAATTGGAACATGGAATGTATGAAGTATGAATCTAAGAAAATTGGAAGTTGTCAAAAATGAAATGGAACACATAAAGATAAATATCCTAGGCATTAATGAGCTGAAATGGACTGTTTTGGCCATTTTTGAATCAAACAACCATATGATCTACTATGCCAATAATGACAAATGGAAGAAAAATGGTGTGACATTCATCACAAAGACTGTTTCAAGATCTGCCCTAAAGTACAGTACTGTCAGTGATAGAATAATATCCATATACTTACAAGGAAGAACAGTTATACTACTGTTATTAAAATTTACACACCAACCACCAAAGCCAAAAATGAGGAGATTGAAGATTTCTATCAACTTCTGCAGTCTAAAATGGACTGAACATGGGATCAAGATGTGTTAATTATCACTGGTGACTGGAATGCAAAAGTTAGAAACAAAGTAGAGTTACTGGTAGTTGGAAAATATGGCCTTGGAGATAGAAATAGTGCTGGAGATTACATGATAGAATTTTGCAAGGACAATGACATATTCATTGTAAATACTTTTTTTCAAAAACATAAGTAATGACTATGCATGTGGACTTTACCAGATGGAATACACAGGAATCAGATTGACTACATCTGTGGCAAGAGGTGATGGAGAACTTCAGTATGGCCAAAACAAGGCTAGGAGCTGATTATAGAACAAACCATTGACTGCTCATATGCAAGTTAAATTTGAAGTTGAAGACAATTAAAGCAAATCTACAAGAGCTAAAATATGACCTTGATGATATCCCTCCTGAATTTAGGAACCATCTAAAGAATAGATTTGATTTATTGAACACCAACAACCAAAAACCAGAAAAATTGTGGGATGACATCAATAACATCATCCATGAAGAAAGCAAGAGGTCATTAAAAAGACAAGAGAGGAAAAAAAGACCAAAATGAATGTCAAAAGAGACTTCGAAATTTGACCATGAGCAGAGAGTAGCTAAAGCAAATGGAAAACATGACAAGATAAAAGAGCTGAACAGAAGATTTCAAAGAGCAGCTTGAGCAGACAAAGCCTATTACTATAATGAAATGTGCAAAGACCTGGAGTTAAAAAGAGAAGAACATGCTCTACACTTCTCAAGTTGAAAGAACTGAGGAAAAAGTGTAAGCTTCAAGTTATAGTATTGAAAGATTCTATGAACAAAATATTGAATGAAGCAGGAAGCATCAAAAGAAGATGGAAGGAATACACAGTCACTGTACCAAAAAGAATTGGTCAATATTCATCCATTTCAGTAGGTGGCATATGATGAGGAACTAAAAGTATTGAAAGAGGAAGTTGAAGCTGCACTGAAGGAATTGGTGAAGAACAAGGCTCCAGGAATTGACAGAATACCCATTGAGATTTTTCAATAAACAGATGCTCCACTGGAGACACTGACTCAGCTATGCCAAGAGATTTAGAAGACAGCTACCTGGCCAATTGGCTGGAAGAGATCAGTATTTTGTACCCATTCCAAAGAAAGGTGATCCCACAGAATGTGGAAATAATCAAACAATATCATTAATATTACATGTAAGTAAAACCTTACTGAAGATAATTTAAAAACAATTGCAGCAGTATATTGATAGAGAACTTCTGTTAATATAAGCTGGATGCAGAACAGGGTGTGGAATAAGGAGTATCATTGCTTATGTCAGATGGATCTTACCTGAAAGCAAAGAATTCCAGAAAGATGTTTACTTGTGTTTTATTAACTATGCAAAAGCATTCGATTGTGTGTATCATAGCAAATTATGGATAACATTGAGAAGAATGGGAATTCCAGAACACTTGATTATACTCATGAGGAACCTGTACATAGATCAGGAGGCTGTTTTTCAAAAGGAGAAAGGGGATACTGCATGGTTCAAAATCGAGAAGGAAATCTGTCAAGATAGTATTCTTTCACGATACTTATTTAATCTGCATGCTGAGCAAATAATCTGAGAAGCTGGATTATACGAAGAGGAAGGTACCATCAGGATTGGAGGAAGACTCATTAACAACCTGTGATACACAGAAGACACAACTCTGCTTTCCAAAAGTGAGGATGACTTGACAAACATTAAAGACTACAGTCTACACTGTGACTACAGTCACAGTGGATGGAGAAAAGATTGAAGTTGTCAAGGATTTCATATTATTTGGTTCTACAATCAACACCAATGGAAGCAGCAGTCAAGACATCAGATGGCATATTGCACTGGGCAAGTCTGCTGCAAAAGACCTCTTTCAGGGGGAGGTTCAAGATGAGAGAACAGGCAGACAGACTGCACAGATCCTCTTCAACAAAGAAAAGGGGAACAAATTAACACAGATACAGAAGATAATCCTGGATTGCTGAGCTTTGAAGGGAAGGATATAGAAGTGGACTAAACTCCAACTAACAGAAGAACTTGCATGAAAACACCAAAAAAGGAAAAATACAGAGCTGCAATCTGTCAGTGATACTGACAGCTCAGACAGCTTGTATATTGCTGACTGGTGTTAGGACCTAAGAAGTGACCTAGAAATAAGCCCTGCTAGCCAGGGGCTACACAGATGACTGCACCGGTGGCTGGTGAATAAAAGGGGAAGCAATGAAGAGGAAGGTGGACTAAGCTGTGGAGTTTTGCCAGCCCAGAGGGCGCAGCAATTTTGAATGTTGACAAGTGTTTCAACCATTTTGGATATTTAAAGCGACAGACAGTGTTCTCTCAGATTCCAGGGACTTAAGAATAGGCTCCACTTTCCAGAAACCACAAGGACATTCCGGATGCCAATGACTGGAAAGATGCAGTGTTTCCCTTGTTACTCTTATACTCCACACCTTATTGGTGAATGGAGGTGTGGTTGTCACTCACTCCCACCCACATTCTGGGCTGGCAGGAATTTCATCCCAGTCTGTGTGTTCCAGTAGAGCCTTGGTGCCCTGCCCCACCTTAGCCAGATTTTTTATTTTTTCCTTTTATTTTTTACTTTGTTTTTCTGTTTTTAAATTATTACTATTATTACTATTATTATTATTATCCTTTTTATTATTATTCCCATTCCAGCTTATTGTTTTCAGCTTTTTTATCCCTTCCCTGTTCCTTGTTCCCATTTTTTCCTTTCTCATGGTTAATGCTATTTCTTATATTTCTTTTTACATTTTTCACATTTTTTTCTTCATTATTCTCCTACTATACAATTTTTCTCTTATTGCCCTCTCCCCAAATATTGTGTGTGTGTGTGTGTGTTTTTTTTTTCTTTTTTCTTTTTTTGGTTATTGCTCCTGTGTGTATACACAGTGTGTTTTTTATCCACTTGCCTTTACTTTTCTGATGGTTATTCAATTGTTATTTTTGTCTCCCTGAGTGGGAGACAGCAACAGTGCCCACAGGACACAACTACACCCACCTACTACACCTTCACTTATAAAGTGAGAGCCACCACTTCCTTCTCCAACAACTGGCCAATGGTAAATGACTATCAAGAAAAGTCTGAATCACCCTTAATTACTCTCCACAAACTGTTAACAGAGATCTAAATAAAGCAACATGTAAGAGACAACAGACCATCACAGTTCACACAAATAAGCAAGATAAAGTGGTAGAAAAAAAGGAGCAAGAAACAGACACAGAATACATCCCTGAGGAAGAAGCAGCATTGGAACTCCCTGATAAGGAATTCAAATGAATTATATTTAGGTATCTTCAATGGATTGAGAGACAGATCACAGAAAACACTGACAAAATTAAGAAAAACACAGAAATAAAAAAAGAACAATTTCAGAAGAAAATACAAGAACAAAATGACAAAATAAATGAAAAATTAGAAATGATACAAAATAGAAATCCAGAAAATAAATACTAAATTTTCAGAAATAGATAGCACATTGAAAGAGCAAAAGAGTAGAATTGAATCAAAGGAAGACAGAATTAATGAGATTGAAGGCAAAAACCTGAGTATGTCTTTGGAGAGAGATCAGTCAGAAAAAAGATCAAACTAAATGAAGAAAGCCTAAGGTTCATATGGGATACCATCAAAAGGAATAACTCACTTGTAATTGGAATTCCAGAACAGGAAGAGAAAAAGAAAACCACTGAAAAAATTGTCAAGATTTGTTGGAAGAGAACTTCCCTGATATTATGAAAGAGAACAATACATCCATTCAGGAAGTCCAATGAACCCCAAATAGGATATACCCCCAAAAGAAAACCACCAAGACATAACATCATCAAATCATCAAAACCAAAGACAACAAAAGAATCCTGAAAGTAACACAGGAAAAATGAAAAATTACTTACAAAGGACAACCAATAAAAATAAGTTCTGATTTCTCAGCAGAAACCATGCAAGCGATATATATATATATATATGAGATATATAAAACCCTGAAAGAGAAAATTTTTCAACCAAGAATAATACGTTGTTGTTGTTGTTGTTATATGCCATTGAGTTGGACCCGACTCATAGTGACCCCTCCCTGGGTTTCTGAGGCAGTATCACTACAGAAGTAGATTGCCCCATCTTCCTTCCGAGGAGTGCCTGGTGGATTTGAACAGCCAGGCTTCTGGTTAGCAGTCAAGTGCCTTAGCCACTATGCTACCAGAGCTCCCAAGAATTATATACCCAGCAAAATTGTCTCTCAAATATGATGGTGAAACTAGGCGATTTCCACATAAGCAGAAATTAAGAGAATATGTTAAAACCAGACCAATCTTACAAGAGATACTAAAGGGAGTCCTTTGAGCAGAGAACCAAAAATAGCAAGCAACAACCCACCATTAATACACAAGATGACATAACCCAGAAACCAACACAACTATGGATGTGTCCAAAGTAGAATAAGTTTACAGATTGTAAACGGGGAACCAGAGACATCAATTGGCAAATGAGGACAAATAAAAAACAAAAAGAGGGGGAAGATAGTGTAGCTACAGAATTTCTGAATGGTGAGGAAGTCAAGAGAGTTGCAAGATAGAATGGACTGTTCCAAACTCGGGGAGAAAATTATAAATCACAGGGTAACATCAAAGAAAAGTGATAAACCTTCACATCAAAATTAAAAAAAAAAAAAAAAGAGGATAAGCACAAATATTCAGCACAAATACTAAAACAATATTAACAAAGAAAATGATAACACAACTCATAAACATAATGAGCTCAGCACAGAAAATTATATAGAACAAAGAAACAAGGAACACCATGAAAAAATACATAACAATATGACAGCAACCAATTCTTACTTGTCGATAATTTCACTGGATGTTAATGGATTAAATGCGCCACTCAAGAGACAGAGAGTTGCAAACTGGATAAAAAACATAGCCCATCAATATGATGTCTACAAGAGACACACCTTAGAGACAAAGATAAAAATAGACTACAAATCAAAGGTTGGAAAAAGATATATCAAGCAAATGGCAACCATAAAAGAATAGGAGTGGCAATATTAACTTCTGATCAAATTGATTTTAAGACAAAAACCACCATACAAGACAAGGAAGGACATTATGTAATGATTAAAGGATCAATTGAACAAGAAGATATAACCATAATGAATATCTATGGACCCAATGAAAGAGCCTCAAAATACATAAAACAGATTTTAAAAGAGTTGAAAAGACAAATAGATGACTCCACAGTCATAGTGGGAGAATTTAATATACCACTTTCAAAGAAGGAGCTTTACTGGCGTAGTGCCTAAGGCATTTGACTGCTAACCAGAATGCTGGTGGTTCAAATCCAACAGCCACCCGATGGAAGGAAGGTTGGGCAATCTACTTCTGTAGTGATATTACCTTGGAAACCCAAAAAGGGGTAGCTATGAGTTGGATCCAACTCAATAGCAGTGAGTTTTTTTTTTTTTTTTTTTTTCAACAAAAGGTAGAACAACTGGGAAAAAAACTCAACAAAGATGCAGAACAGCTAAGCAATACAATCCACCAACTTGAACTTATAGACATCTACAGAGCATTTCACCCAACAACAGCACCATAGACATTCTCCTCCAGTGCACATGGAACTTTCTCCATGATAGACCATATGTTAGGACATAAAGCAAGCCTTAACAAATTTTAAAACATTGAAATACTACAAAGCATCTCCTCAGATCACAATGCTATCAAATTAGAAACCAACCATGGGAAGATCAACAGAAAAAGAGCAAACACATGGAAACTGAACATCACCCTCTTTAAGAAAGACTGAGTAAGAGAAGGAATAAAAAATGAAGTTCAAAAATTCCTTGAATCTAATGACAATGAAAAGAAAACATACCAAAATCTTTGGGACACAGCAAAAGCAATGATCAGAGGCCAATTGATAACAAAAACATTTACACTTCAAAAAAGAAGAAAGAGCCAAAATCAACACTTTAACCCAACATCTCCAATAGTTACAAAAAGAACAGCAAGAAAAGTCTACAATCACCAGAAGAATGGAAATAATAAAGATCTGAGCAGAAATCAATGAAATCAAAAATAGAAAGACAAAAGAAAAAATCAACAAGACTAGAAGTTGGTTTTTTGAAAAGATTAATAAAATTGACAAACTAGTTGCAAATTTAACAAAGGAAAGAAGGGAGAGAATACAAATAACACAAATAAAAAAGAAAATGGGCAACATCACAGCAGAACCAACTGAAATAAAGAGGATAATGTCAGGATACTATGCAGAACTGTACTCCAACAAATTTGAAAATCTAGAAGAAATGGACAGATTTCTAGAAACATACCACTTACCTAAACTAACACAGATTGATGTGGAAAATACAAACAGATCCATAAAAAATGAAGAAATTGAACAGGTCATAAAAAAATTACCAATAAAAATTCCTGGCCCAGAGAGTTTCACCAGAGAATTCTACCAAACATTCAGAGAACTGACATCAATCCTACTCAAACTATTCCAAAACAAAGCAAAGGATGGAATCCTCCCTAATTCATTTTATGAAGCAAGCATAACATTGATACCAAAACCAGGCAAAGACATCACTCAAAAGGAAAACTACAGACCAATATCCCTCATGAATACAGAAGAAAAAATCTTCAAAAAAACCCTAGCCAGTAGACTCCAACCATATATCAACAAAATAATTCACTAAGACCAAGTGGGGTTCATATCAGATATGTAAGGATGGTTCAATAGTAGAAAAATAATCAATGTCATCAAGCACATAAATAAAGCAAAGGAAAAGAACCACATGATCATATCAATCAATGCAGAAAAGGCATTTGATAAAATCCAACACCCATTCCTGATCAAAACCCTCAGCAAAATAGGAATAGAAGGGACATTCCACAACATAATAAAGGACATATATGCAAAACCAACAGCCAACCTTATTGTCAATGGAGAGAGACTGAAACCGTTCATGTGAACAGGAACCAGACAAGAATGCCCTCTATCACCACTTTTATTCAACATTGTATTGGAAGTCCTAGCAAGGGTAGTAAGGCAACAAAGGAAAATCAAAGGAATACAAATTGGTTAGGAAGAAGTCAAACTATCCCTATTTTCTGATGATATGATCCTATACCTAGAAAACCCAAGAGACTCAGTAAAAAAGCTATTGGAACTAATTGAGGTATTTAGCATCGTGGCAGGACACAAGATCAACATCCAAATATCAGTTGGATTCCTCTACACCAGCAAAGAAATTGCTAAAAAAGAAATAAGGAAATCAATACCATTTACAATTTAAAAAAAAAAAATTCTCATTGCTGTCAAGCTGATTTCAACTTATAGCAACCACTCCTTGGGTTTCTGAGGCAGCATCACTACAGAAGAGATTGTCCAACCTGCCTTCCAAGGAGCGGCTGGTGGGTTTGAACCACCAGCCTGCTGGTTAGTAGTCAAATGTCTTAGGCACTATGCCACCAGAAGTCCCCAATTTACAACAGAGACCAAAAAATAAATAAATAAATACTTGGAATAAATCTCATCAGAGACACAAAAGGCCTGTACAAAGAAAACTATAAGATTACTTCAATAAACCATAAGAGATCTACATAAATGAAAGAACATACCATGCTTGTGGATAGGAAAATAGAACACTGTGAAAATGTCAATTATACCCAAAGCAATCTATACATTCAATGAAATTCCAAATCAGATTCCATCAGCATTCTTTAAGGATATGGATAAACCAATCACTAACTTTATATGGATCTTGAATATATCCCTCCTGAATTTAGAGATCATCTAAAGAATAGATTTGATGCATTGAACACCAATGACCGAAAGCCAGATGAATTATGGGA
>NW_006921743.1:4240677-4269834 GCF_000298275.1 Orycteropus afer afer
CGACGAAAGAGGGGGAGGCTTTCAACGAGATGGATTGATACGGTGGCTGCAATGATGAGCTCAAGTATAGCAGGGATTGTGGGGCTGGCGTGGAATCGGGCAGTGTTTCGTTCTGCTGTGCATGGGGTCGCTATGAGTCAGAAATGACTTGACGGCACTTAGCAACAACAACAACAACAACTTTATATGGAAAGGAAAGATACCTTGGATAAGCAAAGCACTATTGAAGAACTATAGAGTAGGAGGTCTCACACTCCTCAATCTCAAAACCACAGCAGTCAAAGCTGCCTGTTTGTTTGTTACGTGCCATCAGATCATTTCCGACTCATAGTGAGCCTATGCACAGCAGAATGAAACACTGCCAGATCCCGAGCCAGCTCCATGATCCTTGCCATTTATTTATGTGCTTGATGACATTATTTTCCTACTATTGAACCATCCTTACATATCTGATATGAACCCCACTTGGTCTTAGAGCCTATTGTCACAGCCACTGTGTCTGTCAATCCATCTCGCTAAGGGCCTTCCCCTCCTTCATCGACCTTCCACCTTACTAAGCATGACATCTTTCTCCAGGGAATGGTCCCTTCTGACAACATGACCAAAGTAGGTGAGACAAAGTCTGGCTATTCTCGCCTCTAAGGAGCATTCAGGCTGTACTTCCTCCAGGACAGATTTGTTAGATCTTTTAGCAGTCCATTGTACTTTCAGTATTCTTTGCCAGCACCATAACTCAAAAGCATCAACTTTTCTTTGGTCTTCCTTATTCATTGTCCAGCTCTCACATGTATATGAAGTGATTGAAAATACCATAGCTTGTGACAGGCATACCTTCATCCTCAAGGAGGTATCTTTCCTCTTCAACACTTAAACGAATTCCTTTGAAGCCTATTTGCCCAGTCATGTCAGTCATCTGATGTCCTGACTGCTGCTTCCACTGGCTTCAATTGCAGAACCAAGCAATGTGAAGTCTTTGACAACTCCAATCTTTTCTCCATTATCGTGATTCTGCTTATAGGTCCAGTTGTGAGGATTTTTGTTTTCTTTATATTGAGATGCAATCCATACTTCAGACTCTGTTCTTCCATCTTCATCAGTAAGTGCCTCAAGTCATCCTCACTTTCAGCAAGCAAAGTTGTGTCATCAGCTTATCACAGGTTGTTAATGATTCTTCCTCCAACCTGATGCCACATTCTTCTTCATATAGTCTACCTTCTCAGATTATTTGCTCAGCATATAAATTGAGTAAGTATGGTGAAAAGATACAACCCTGATACACTGCCCTCTTGATTTTAAACCATGCAGCGTCCCCTTGTTCTGTTCGAACGACAGCCTCCTGGTCAAGGTACAGATTCCTCATGAGTACAATCAAGTGTTCGGGAATTCCCATTCTTCTCAATATTATCCATAACTTGTTATGATCCACACAATCAAATGCCTTTCCATAGTCAATAAAACATAAGTAAACATCTTTCTGGAATTCTTTCCTTTGAGCCAAGATACGTCTGACATCAGCAATGATATCCCTCATTCTATGTCCTCTTCTGAATCCAGCTTGCATTTCTGGAAGTTTTCTGTCTATATATTGCTGCAACTGTTTTTGAATTATCTTCAGTAAGATTTAACTTGCATGCAATATTAATGATATTGTTCGATAATGCCCACATTCTGTGGGATCACCTTTCTTTGGAATGGGTACAAATATAGATCTCTTCCAGTCAGTTGGCCAGGTAGCTGTCTTCCAAATCTCTTGGCATAGCCAAGTTAGTGCCTCCAGAAGGGTTTCCGTTTGTTGAAACATCTCAACGGGTATTCTGTCAATTCTTGGTGTCTTGTTCTTCGTCAATTTGTCAGTGCAGCTTCAACTTCTTTCTTCAATACCATTGATTCTTGATCATATGCCACCTCCTGAAATGGATGAAGATTGACCAAGTCTTTTTGGTACAATGACTTTGTGTATTCATTCCATTTTCTTTTAATACTTTCTGCATCATTTAATATTTTGCCCATAGAATCTTTCAATATTGCAATATGAGGATTAAATTTTTTCCTCAGTTCTTTCAGCTTGAGAAATGCCAAACGTGTTCTTTCCTTTTAGTTTTCTAACTCCAGGTCTTTGGACATTTCATTATAGTAATTGGCTTTGTCTGCTCGAGTTGCTCTTTGAAATCTTCTGGTCAGCTCTTTTATCTTGTCATTTCTTCCATTTGCTTTAACTACTCTTTACTCAACGGTAATTTTTGGAGTCTCTTCTGACATCCACTTTGGTTTTTTCTTCCTTTCGTGTCTTTTTAATGACCTCTTGCTTTCTTCATGAATGATAGTCTTGATGTCATCCCTTAATTCTTCTGGTTTTCGGTCATTGGTGTTTAATACATCAAATCTATTCCTTAGATGCTCTTTAAAATCAGAAAGGATATATATTCAAAGTCATATTTTGGCTCTTGTGGACTTGTTTTAATTGTCTTCAACTTCAAATTGAATTTGCATATGAGCAGTTGATGGTCTGTTCCACAATCAGCTTCTGACCTTGTTTTGGCCAAAGATATTAAGCTTTTCCATCACCTCTTGCCACAGATGTAATTAATCTGATTCTTGTGCACTCCATCTAGTGATGTCCATGTGTATAGGACACTGTTTTTGTTGTTGAAGCAAGTCATTGTTCCTGCAAAATTCTATCATGTGATCTCCAGTGTTATTTCTGACACCAAGGCCAAATTTTCCAACTACCAGTAATTCATTCCTCTTTGTTTCCAACTTTTACATTCCAATCACCAGTTGTAATTAATGCATCTTAATTACACATTCAGTCAATTTCAGGCTGCAGAAGTTGATAAAAATCTTCAATTCTTTCATCTTTGGCTTTGGTAGTTGGTGTGTAAACTTGAATAATTGTAGTATTAATTGATCTTCCTTGTAGGCATATGGATAGGATCCTATCACTGACAGCCCTGCACTTCAGGACAGATCTTGAAACATCTTTTGTGATGATGAATGCCATGCCATTCTCTTCAAACTGAAGGACATTAAGCTGAGTGAAAAAGCCAATCACAGAAGGACAAATACTGTATTAGTCTGTAATTGTAAAAAGTCAAGGAAAGGTTATATATGGAATGAAACCTTTGTTGGTTACCAGGGATGGGAAGGGGAAATAAAAACTAAATACTGTTAGATACTGTTAGTCTAAATACTGTTAGATAGGTAGAGACAAGTATTGATTTGTGTGAAGAGAAGGACAATGTGCCAAAAGTGAGTGATCAACACGGTGGCATTGAGGAAGAAGAAGGCAGAGAGAAGTCCATGGGAAGTACCGACAACAAAGATGAACCCTTTCTTTTGCACATACAGTACTGCATTGTCAGTGAAGGCAAACATGGGTATATGGTTGGATAGATGGGTGGACAGGCTGAACTATTAGTTATGTCTATGCAAGGGGAAGTGTGTCCAAAACCATGTATAGGGTTGGCAGACAATGTTTCTACAAGTGTATTGGTATGTTCTGTAAGAATTCCCAAGTATATAGTAGAGTTGACAAGAGACAATGTTGTAGTCACTTCTTGGCCACACCCAGCTATCCAGAAGGAGCAAGTAGTTGGACCTACTTGCTCAACTGGAATAATAAACTACACAAAACATTGTTGCACATCCTACTTTGGCAAGTAGCGACTGGGATCTTAAAAACTTGCAAGTGGCCATCTAGATGAAACGATGGGTCTCTCCTTATCCAGAGCAAAGAAAAATGAAGAAAACCAAAGTTTCATGGAAATAAGTAGTCCAAGTGACTTGTATACTATGCTATCCTCAGCCTATATAACTATGAGACCAGAAGAACTAGATGTTGCCCGGATACCACTGTCAACCACTCGGAGGGAGATCTATGTAGGAGATCCTGGATAGAGTGGGAGAACACTGTGGAACAAAATTCAAAATCATTGAAAAAAAAAAAAAGACCAGGTTTGCTGGTCTGCTAGAGCCTGATGGAACCCCTGAGACTATGGCCCCTTGCTGACCTTCAGGTCTGGCACTGAACCCACTCCTGTGGCCTCCACCCAAACAAAAGACAAGGAAATGAGGTGAACATTTACATTAGGTAGATACACTCCTTGGAGAGAACAATCATGGGAGAATAAAAGGGATGTTTATGCAAAGGGAGGCAGCTCAGGGGGCAAGAGTGCATGGAGGGAAGGACACAGGGAAGAGGTAACTATGGGGAGGAAGTGGTAGGTGAGCTGTTGCATTGTGATAAATTATAGTTAATGTCATGAGATAAAGTATATGTGAGCTGCTGTATGGAAAGTGAATTTGCTCTGTAAACTTTCACCCAAATCACAATACAAATAAATAAAGAGACAGATAGATAGATAAGACCTCTTTCAAGTGATGAGGAGCAAAGATGTCTCCTTGAAGACTAAGGTGTGCTTAACCCAAGCCATGTTATTTTCAATCACCACTTATGCATGTGAGAGTTGGACAATGAATAAGAAAAACCAAAGAAGAGTTGATGCATTTGAGTTGTGGTGAAGAAGAAGAATGCTAAAAGGAGCATGGTCTGCTAAAAGGACTAACAAATCTGGCCCTGGTAAAAGTGTAGCCGGAATGCCCCTTGGAAGCAAGAATGGCCAGACTTCATCTCACCTACTTTGGTCATGTTATCAGAAGGAACCATTCCCTGGAGAAGGATATCATGCTTGGTAAAGTGGAGGGTCCACAAAGAAAGGCTCTCAATGAGATGGATAGACACAGTAGCTGCAATGATGGGCTTAGGTATAGCAAGGATTGTGAAGCTGGCACAAGAATAACAATGTTTCATTCTGCTGTGCATAGAGTCGCTATGAGTCAGAGATGACTTGATGGCACCTAACAACAACAACTTTACTAATGGAGGCAGAGCTATCAGCACCTTTATGACTAATCAGATTTGATAACCAATTTAGAAAACTCATCCTTATGATTTTGTTTCTCTAGAACCACTCTAGGTATAAAATGTCTTTTGCTGGGTTCTCTAGAGAAGCAAAACCAGTGAAGTTTATATATATGGAAAGAGAGAAAAAAATATTTATCGCATGAGAAGCAAAACTAGTGACATTTATGTATGGGGGTGGATTTGGTCATGTAGTGGTCAAGGCATTTGGCTCTTAACCAAAAGGTTGGTGATTCAAACAGAGGGCTGCTCCACAGAAGAAAGATGAGGCAGATTTGCTTCTGTAAAGGAGTAAAGCCTTGAAAACCCAATGGGGGTCTCTCTGAGTCAGAACTGACTCAATGGCAGTGACGATAGATAGATAGGTAGATAAGTAGGTAGATAGAGATAGATAGATAGACAAAAATACAGACAGATAAATGATTGATAGATGGATAGAGAGATAGACTGATAGACAGATAGATAGATAGATATTGATTGATATATGATAAATAGGTAGAGATAGAGAGAAATTTATCTCACAGAAATGTCACACAGTTATAGAGGTTGGCATGTTCCAAATCCATGGCTGAGAATCAAGCTGTCAAGCTGGGGGTTTCTTCTGACTCATGTAGCTGGTAGCTGCAGGGGCTGACAAACCAACAATTGGCAGGCAAAATAGCAGGCTCCTGGTTTTTCAGGCTGGCAAGTCCAAGATCAATAGGTAACGTGGCACACAGTTGGCTCAAGGATGCAAAGGTAACAAGACTCTGGTTCAAGTCCAAAAACTGAAGGTAAGATAAGGAGGAGCCAGATGCAGGATCCAGATTGAGCAAAAAGCCAGAGAATTTTCCAGAGCTTGGCCACACCCCAAAGGAATCTCCCTTCCAACTGCTTGGCTGATCATAACAGATCTCATCATGGAGGTGACTACTGCATTGTAACTGTTAGACCACTTAGAATCATAGCCCAGCCAAGTTGACACAACCTATCACAGAGACTTTCTGTATTACAGAAAGAAACATTGTCCATTCCTGCCTCATCATCATGATCATTGGTATATTTGAGTCCATTGTTGTGGCTATCACATCAACTCATCTCATTGAGGGTTTCTTAATTTTTCTTGATCCCCTGCTTGTATGATGTATGATGTCTTTTTCTAGCAATTGGTACACCCTGATGAAGTGTCCAAACTAAGTGAGGCTAAGTCTTACCACACTTGTTTCTAATGAACATTCTGGTTGCATTTCTTCTAAGACTGATATGTCTATTAAAAATCTAATTATAGAGATGGAAACAACCTAAATGCCCATCAATGGATGAATGGATAACCAAATTATGGTACATTAACACAATGGAAGGAGCTCTGGTAGCATAGTGCCTAAGGCACTTGACTGCTAACCAGAAGTCTGACAGTTTAAACCCACCAGTTACTCCTCGGAAGGAAGGTTGGGTAATCTACTTCGTAATGATACTGCTTCGGAAACCCAAGGGGGGATCGACTTGATGGCACATAACAAAAACAACACAATGGACTATTATGCTCATTAAAGAACAATGAAGGATATGTGAATCATCTCACAACATGGATGAGCCTGGAGGACATTATTCTGAGTGAAATACGTCAATAGCAGAAGGACAAACACTGTATGAGCCCATTATTGTAAAAAGACAAAAAGGATTTGCATAGGAAAGGGAACTCACTTTGTAGGTTACTGGAGTGGGGAGGGGAGGGATTAATTTCAGGTTAGTTGGGAGCCACACACTGATGTGAGCAGGAGAGGGATGGTATTGAAAGAGTCTGTGCCCACCATGATAACATTAGGAAAAAGAAGGACACTGAATTGTGCACATAAGAGATAGACTGCAGACGCTAATACCAACCAGTATATCCACAATACTGCATTACCATTAACACCAAACACCAGGCTACAGATAAACACAAAAACATCTGAGAAGATTAGATGGGGGTCAGTGAACAGGATTATACTCTAGACCAAGGAGACCAAGGATAGATTCAGCTGAAGCTAATCTTGCACAGATACCAGTGATACAAAATACCCACAATCCTCACAGAAACAACAGAAAACAGACAGCCAGACACTGTGGGAGAGAGATCCAATGGATCTACCAACTCAGGACCATAGTACTGGGGGACACCAGACTTGATTGGCACAACAAAATACATAAAAATCTTGTTCCTCATCCTACATTGGTGAATAGCGACTGGGGTCTTAAAAGCTTTCAAGCGGCCATCTAAGATGCAGCTAATGGTCTCCTATCATTGGAAGCAAAGAAGAGTGCAAAAAACCAAGGATGTTTAGAAGCAATCAGCCCCAGGACATGATGGACCTTAAGACCAGAAGAACTAGATGGTGCCCAGCTACCAATGCCAACCACTCAGGAAAGGATCAAAACTGGAGACCCTGAATAGAGTGGGTGGAAAAACATGGAACAAAACCCAAAAACACAACAATGACCAGAATTACTGGTTGGATGGCGTCTGATGAGACCCCCAATACTGTGGCCCTGGGATACATTTTGGGCCTGGAATAAAACTCACTCCCAGGGGCTGCCTCTCAGCCCAATAGTAAACAAGACATACACGCAGACCACTCAACCCAGGGTGACACACCAACGTACTCTACGGAGATGTATCCCTTGGAGCAATCAACCACAGGGCACCAGAGAGGCAATATTTGCATGGAGGAAATTAAGGTCACACAGGAGTACATAACTATGAGGGGCACAGAGGGAGGACGGATTACTGGGCAGGAAGGAGAGAAGACTGGGTTAGGGTTGGGGATGGTAAATGGGGAATGAAACTAAATGTACATGAAATGCTGAATGTAAAACAAACTCTGCTCTGTGACTTGTACCTAAAGCACAATAATAATAATAATAATAAAATAAAATAAAAGTAAATTGTTTAAACCATGTCTTTTTCTAAAATGGTCCAGAGTTGAGCATTTAGTTGCCTTAAATTGTTTTTTGATCCAATGTCCTTAAAGAACAACTTAAGTCATTACACTTTTAAAATAAAATTATAAATTTACAGTTTGTTCAAAATAAAAAAAAAAATGCACTGTATCTAATTTTTAAAAAAAGAAACTAATTATAGAAATCAGAGAGAAAGAGTCTCTCACACTGCATCAAATCATGGACCCTTTACCTGCAAAGAAAGCCACCCTCTGTCTGTGCATGAAGATCCTTCATATATGGCTTCCTATACACCTGGATTCTCCAGATACAGGGATGGATAGCCACAGATAAGTGAGAATGTAAAATAAGGCTAGAACTTTGTGCCAAGTAGGATACTGCTGGCTCAGCAAAGCAGGAGGCCTGGATTCCAGGGCCCAAGAGGAGGCCTGCTGCTTTTTCTCAAATAGACGCTACCTCCACCTCCTGCGAGGAAACTCCATGCTCACTCCCATAATTGTGGTTCTCACTGTGCTATTGGTAATGAAGCTGTGTCTCTGTTCTGGATCCACTGAGAACTAGACCACCATCAGTAAGAGAGAGTAGCCATTGGGACCTCCATAAAGGCCTGGGGCCCCCCCGGCAGCACAAACTCTTGATGCTGACAAAACAAACATGAGAATGGATTTAGAGGTGTTGAGTCCTGGATGAGCTGAGTCTGCTGCCTGACAGAAAGTGTAGCAAACATTGACAGGAAGGTGATGCCAGGGCCTGAGGGTACTTGGGGAGGTAAAGGTGCTTATAGTCTAAAGGGGCAAAACAGACATCTATGCCCCCTAAGATATTTTAAAATTTTATCATAGTAAAGTATATATAACAAAAACAAAAAAAAAAAATGTCATTTTAATCATTTGAAAATGTATAATTCAATGACAATAATTACATTCACCATATTGTAAAATTATCACCACTGTCCATTTTCAAAAGTTTTTCATCACCAAAATGAAGCACAGTGACTCCCCACTCCTCCTTCCTCTAAGGCTCTGGTAACTACTAATCTTTGACCTTTATACTTTCACATACACTATAAATTTCATTTAAGTGAAGTCATATAGTATTTGCCCTTTTGTGACTGACTTATTTCACTCAGCATATTTTTAAAGTTCTCCCATGTTGAGATATGCATTGGGACTTCATTTCTCTTTATAGCTGAATAATATTCTATTGTATGCATAAACCATATGGCCTAGACTTTTAAAAAATAATTAGAATCTATTTTTTTCCCAGAAATGGGGAGAGGTACTACCAAAATTGGGTTGAAATATAAGATAATCTCAACTATAATATATTTGATACTAATTTCTCATCCACCTTCATTTTCTATCCCTTGCCAAGAGTTGTAAGCCCTTGGTCTAGTCCAGTAGTCACTGCCTGGCCACCTTCTCTTTCCCTGAAGCAGAAAATGACCAGGGTCCAGTAGCATGGCTTTTATTAGAAGCAGAAAGTGGTCCCTGGATAGGCTTCCTTGAAGCCCTTTGGCAAGACAATGAATGACCCAAAAGATTGAGAAACAGTGACCTCAGAATTATGGGAAAGTGCCTGGGTCATATTCAGAGCCTTCTAAATAAGATTTCTTCTTTCCAACCCATGTCACAGATTAAAACTGTCATCTGAGAGACCTTTGTCACACTAGTCTGAGTATTTCCTTCACACTGCAGCCTCTGGTGGAAATAAGTACAACAAACTGACCCTATGTGGCAAAAGCAGTTCTTCAGACCCTCAAAGGCCACTGAGTCCTTCTTTAATCCTTGCAGTCTGTCTTAGTTCTTGAGTGTTGTCATAACAGAAATGAAAGGCTTTAACAAACACTAAATTATTCTTTTACAGTTTAGGAGGCTAGAAGTCTGAATTTAGAATGTCAGCTCTAGGGGCTGGTTGAAGGCCCCTTAACTTTGGGCTTCATATCTGCCTCTTTTTCCAGACCCACTGAAGCTGGAGACATCTCCTGACTCACTCAGCTCCTGGCTGCTGAGGCTGAAGAATCCAAGATTGACAGGTAAAATGGCCCAATCACAAGATCAGCAGACAACACAGCAGGCCACTTGTTCAAGTCTAGAAACTAGAGATAAAGACTCAGCCAGATACAGTATCCAAACCAAAAAGCTAGAGACCTTTCCCAAAGCTTCTCCATATATACTGGAATCGGGCCATCACCCTGAACATAAATTCCCTTCAACTTCTTAGCTGCTTACAGCAGATTCCACCATGTAGATGATTACAATCTCATCAAGGGAAATAACTATGACCAGCTTCCAAGCCACTGCTGACACACAAGTCAAGCTGACACAAAACCTTAACTACCACAGAGTCAAATGAAAGAAATCCCTGATACCAGCTTTCCTTTTAAGATCAGTTTTCCAATTTTTCAAAGACCTTTCTTATTCTCCTCGATATAAATCAACAAGTTACCTGTAAGCCCTGATGGAGACTGACAATATTAAAGGTGAAGTGGGAAGGGAGGATAAAAAGCATTGTCCTTGAGAGGTGGATGGGCTTTTTGAGCCTTCTCCAGTTTTACATACCCTTTCAATGTTTGGTAACCAGCTAAAGAAGGATATTTCCCAACCTGAAGAAGACTGGTTGCTGTACACATCTGGTCTAAGTGTCACTTATTATTTTCTAGAGGACAGATGGGTCATAATTCGGTTTCAGCAGAGATCTGGTGATGTCAAATAACATGGGTTGGTTATTTATGAGCCATCTTTGTTAAGCCCATTTAAGTAGCTGTCACAAAATCTGGTGTTGTTGTCATTAGATGCCATCAACTTGGTTCTGACTCATAGCGACTGTATGTACAGAAGAACGAAACATTGCCTGGTCCTGCACCAGCCTCACAATCCTTCCTATCCCTGAGCCCATCTTTGCAGCCACTATGTCTATTCAGCTTGTTGAGAGCCTTCCCCTATTTTGTTGACACTTCCCTTTACCAAGAATGATATCCTTCTCTGGGGAATGGTCCCTTCTGACAACATGACCAAAGTAGGTTAGATGAAGCCTGGCCATTCTTGCTTCCAAGGAGCATTCCGAATGCACTTCTTCCAGGATAGATTTGTTCATTCTTCTGGATATCCATGTTACTTTCAGTATTCTTTGCAAACACCACAGCTCAAAAGCATCAACTCTTCTTTGGTCTTCCTTATTCATTGTCTTGCTCTCACATGCATATGAGGTGATTGAAAATACCATGGCTTGGGTTAGGCACACCTTAGTCTTCAAAGAGACATCTTTGCTCTTCAAAACTTTAAAGAAGTCTTTTGCAGAAGATTTGTCTAGTGCAATACATCATCTGATATCTTGACTGCTGCTTCCATTGGTGTTGATTGTGGAAGCAAGTAATAAGGAATCTTTGACAATTGCAATGTTTTCTTCATTTATTGTGATGCTGCTTATTTGTTCAGTTGTGAGGCTTTTCATTTTCTTTATGTTGAAATGTAATACATACTGTAGACTTTAATCTGAATTAGTAAGCACTTCAAGTCATCTTCACTTTCACCAGCAAGGTTGTTTCATCTACATATCACAGCTTGTTAATGAGTCTTCCTCCAATCCTGATGACACATTCTTCTTCATATAATCCAGCTTCTCAGATAATTTCTCAGCACACAGATTGATTAAGTATGGTGAAATGATACAACCCTAACATACTCCCTTCCTGATTTTAAACCATACAGTATCCCTTTGTTCTGTTCAAATGACAGCCTCCTCATCAATGTACAGGTTCCTCATGAGCAAAATGAAGGCTTCTGGAATTCCCATTCTTCTCAATGTTACCCACAATTTGTTATGATCCACACAATCAAATGCTTTTACATAGTCAATAAAACATAAGTAAACATATTTCTGGTATTCTGTGCTTTCAGCCAAGATCCATCTGACATCAGCAATAATGTCCCTCATTCCACATGCTCTTCTGAATCCAGCTTGCATTTCTGGAAGTTCCCTGTCAATATACTGCTGTAACTGTTTTTGAATTATCTTCAGCAGGATTTTACTTGCATATGATATTGTTCATTAATTTCAACATTCTGTGGAATCACCTTTCTTTGGAATGGGTACAAATATGGATCTCTTCCAGTCAGTTGGCCAGGTAGCTGTCTTCCAAATCTCTTGGCATTGCCAAGTGAGTGCCTCCAGCACAGCATCCATTTGTCAAAATACCTCAATGGCTGTTCCATAAATTCCTGGAGCCTTGTATTTCACCAATTCCATCAATGCAATTTCAACTTATTCCTTCAGTAACATTAGTTCTTGATCATTTGCCACCTCCTGAAATGGATGAACGTCAACCAATTGTTTTTGGTTAAGTGACTCTGTGTATTCTTCTTTTAATGCTTCCTACAACATTCAATATTTTACCCATAGAATCTTGCAACATTGCAATTTGAGGCTGGATTTTTTTCTTCAGTTCTTTCAGCTTGAGAAATGCTGAATGCATTTTGGTTTTGGTTTTCTAACTCTAAGTCTTTGCATATTTCATTGTAATAATTGACTTTGTCTCCTGGAGCTGCTCTTTGAAATCTTCTGTTCAATTCTTTTATCTTGTCATTTCTTTCATATGGTTTAGCTACTCTCTGTTCAAGAGCAAGTTTCAGAGTCTCTTCTGACATTTTTTGGTCTTTTCTTCCTTTCCTGTCTTTTTAATGACCTTTTGCTTTCTTCATATATTATGTTGTTGATGTCATCCCACAGTCCATCTGGTTTTTGGTCATTGGTGTTAAATGAATCAGATCTACTTTTCAGATGGTCTCTAAATTCATGTGGGATATAATAAAGGTAGTAAATTGGCTCTCAGGGACTTGTTTTAATTGTCTTCAGCTTCAACCCAAATTTGCATATGAACACTTCATGATCTGTTCTGCATGCAGCTCCTACCCTTGTTTTACCTGATGATTTGACCTTCTCTATCACCTCTTTCCACAAATGCAATTGATCTGATTCATGTGTATTCCATCTGGCAAGGTTCACATGTATAACCACCATTTATGCTATTGAAAAAAGGTATTTGCAATGAATAAGTCATTGATCTTGCAAAATTCTATCATGCTATCTCCAGCATCATTTCTAGAACCAAGGCCATATTTTCCAGCTACCAGTGACTCTTCTTTGTTTCCAACTTTTGCGTTCCAATCAATATATCTTGATTGCATGTTTGATCAATTTCAGACTGCAGAAGTTGGCAAAAATCTTCAATTTCTTCATCTTTGGCTTTGAGGTTGGTGTGTAAATTTGACTAATAGTAGTATTAACTGCCCTTCCTTGTAAGCATATGGATATTATCCTATCACTTACAACATTGTACTTGAGGACACATCTTGACACATTTTTTGTGATGATGAATGCCACCATTCCTCTTCAATTTGTTATTTCTTGAATAGTAGATCACATAGTTCAAAATGGCCAAAACCAATCCATTTCAGCTCACTGATGCCTAGACTATCAATCTTTATGCATTCCATTTCGTTTTTTACAACTTCCAATTTTCTTTGATTCATACTTTGTACATTCCATGTTCTGATAATTAACAGATGGTTTCAGCTCTTTCTTCCCATTTTGAGTCATGCCACATCAACAAATGGAGGTTCCAAAAGATTTACTCCATGCATGTCATTAAGTCCACTCTATTTTGAGGTAATGAATGTATCAGATGGTGTTTCTCTGTTATTTATAAGGTTTTCCCTGGTGAATTATTTGAGAAGTGGATGGCCTCTTCCTTCTTCCAAGTCTGTCTCAATCTAGAAGCTCTACTGAAAACTGTACACCATTGGCAACCCTGCTGGCATTTTTAACAATGATGATACAGCCTCCAACCTCACAGCAACATGCAAGCCACCACAGTAGGACAAACTGACAGACAAGTTCATCTGCCTTAGCTGTTCCAAACCTCTCCACCCACTTCCTAGCCTTCCCCCTACTTGTTCCAGCCATCAGTCCTGGCTTCTTCCCACTTACTGCCTGGGTGGGGTCTCTCCCTCCCCTTCCCTGGATCAGGCCATCGGGCCTGATGAATAGCAGAGAAACACTGTCTGATACATTCCTGCACAACTTTATGAGTAGCCCTGAAACATTGTCTGACACAGTGCAGATGATGAGCCCCTCAGGTCAGAAGCTACTCAAAATAAGACTGGGAAAGAGTTGCCTCCTTAGAGTAGAAGAGACCTTAATGATGTGGATAAAGTAAAACTTTCAGAACTTCCATTTGCTAACATAGCATGATTCAAATTGAGGAGAAGCAGCTGCCAAGATCCATTAATAATTAAAATGTAGGAAATATGAATCTAGGAAAATTGGAAGTTGTTGTAAATGAAAGGGAATGCATAAAGATTGATGTCCTAGGCATTAGTGAGCTGAAATGGACCAATTTGGGCCATTTTGAATCAGACAATCATGTGTTCTACTATGCTGGGAATGACAAATTGAAGAGGAATGGAGTGGCATTCATCATCACAAAGAATGTTTCAAGATCTATCCTGAAGTACTGTGCTATCAGTGATAGGATAATATCCATATGCCTACAAGAGAGCCAGTTAATACTACTATTATTCAAATTTACACACCAACCACCAAAGCCAAAGATGAGGAAATTGAAGATTTTTACCAACCTCTGCAGTCTGAAATTGACCAAACATGCAATCAAGATATATTGATTGGAATGCAAAAGTTGGAAACAAAGAAGAATTACTTGTAGTTGGAAATTTTGGCCTTGGTGACAGAAATAATGCTAGAGATCATACAAATGGTGGCTATATATGTGGACTTTACCAGATGGAGGTCACGGGAATCAGAATAACTACATCTGTGGCAAGAGGTGATGGAGAAGCTCAATATCTTCAGCCAAAATAAGACCAGGAGCTGGTTGTGGAAAAGACCATCAACTGCTCATATGTAAGTTCAAGTTCAAGTTGAAGACAATTAAAACAAATCCAAGAGAGCCAAACTATGACCTTGAATATATCACTCCTGAATTTAGAAACCATCTAAAAAATAGATTTGGTGCTTTGAACACCAGTGACCGAAAACCAGAAGAATTGTGGAATGACATCAAGAACATCATCCATGAAGAAATCTAAAGGTCATTTAAAAGACAAGGAAGGAAGAAAAGACTAAAATGGATGTCAGGAGAGACTCTGAAACTTGCCCTTGAGTGGAGAGGAGCCAAAGCAAATGGAAGATATGACAAGATAAAAGAGCTGAACAGAAAATTTCAAAGAACAACTCAGGAAGACAATGTCAATTATAATGAAATATGCAAAGACTTGGAGTTAGAACACCAAAAGAGAAGAACACAGTTGGCATCTCTCAAGCCAACAGAACTGAAAAATAAAATTTAAGCCTCGATGTGCAACATTGAAAGATTCTATGGGCAAAATATTGAGTGATGCAGGAAACAGCAAAAGAAGATGGAGGGAAATACATAGAATCACAAAACCAAAAATAACTGGTCAATGCTCCCCGGTTTCAGGAGGTGGCATATGATCAAGAATCAACAGTATTGAAGGAAGAAGTAGAAGCTGCACTGAAGGAAGTGAAGAAAAACAAGCCTCCAGGAATTGATGGTATACCCATGTTTCAACATATGGATGCTGTGCTGGAGGCACTCACTCGGCAATGCCAAGGGATTTGGAAGACAGCTACCCGGCCAACTGACTGGAAAAGATCCATATTTGTACCCATTCCAAAGAAAGGTGATCCCACAGAATGTGGAAATTATTGAACAATGTCATTAATATTGAACGCAAGTAAAATCTTACTGAAGATAATTCAAAAATTGTTGCAGCAGTATGCTGACAGAGAACTTCCAGAAATGCAAGATGGATTCATAAGAGGATGTGGAAAGAGGAATATCATTGCTGATGTCAGAGCGATCTTGGCTGAAAACAAAGAATTCCAGAAAGATGTTTACTTGTGTTTTATTGACTATCCAAAAGCATTCAATTGTGTGCATCATAACAAATTGTGAATAACATTGAGAAGAATGAGAATTCTAGAACGCTTATTTGTAGTAATGAGGAATGTGTTCATAGACCAGGAGACTGTCATTCAAACAGAACAAGGGGACACTGAATGGTTTAAAATCAAGAAGGGAGTGTGTCAGGGTCATATCTTGTCAGTATACCTATTCAATCTCTACGCTGAGCAAATAATGTGAGAAGCTGAACTATATGAAGAAGAACATGGCATCAGGATTGAAGGAAGAATCATTAACAACCTGTGATAAGCTGATGACACAACTTTGCTTGCTAAAAGTGAAGATGACCTGAAACACTTACTGATGAAGATTGAAGAATACAGCCTGCAGTATGGGTTACACCTCAATATAAAGAAGACAAAAACCTCTTCTAAGCCAATAACCAGCATCACAGTAAATGGAGAAAAAATTGAAGTTGTCAAAGATTTCATATTATTTGGTTCTACAATCAACACAATGGAATCAGCAGTCAAGATATCAGACAGCGTATACCACTGGGCAAATTGGCTGTAAAAGACCTCTTTCAAGTGCTGAAGAGCAGCGATAGCTCCTTGAGGACTAAGGTGTGCCTGACTCAAGCCATTATATTTTCAATCATGCATGTGAGAGCTGAACAATGAATAGGGAATACCAAAGAAGAGTCAATGTTTTTGAGTTGTGGTGCTGGAGAAGAATGCTGAAACTACCATGGACTGCTAAAAGTACTAAGAAATCTATCCTGGAAGAAGTGCAGCTGGAATGCTCCTTGGAAGCAAGAATGGCCAGACTTCATCTCACCTACTTTGGTCATGTTACCAGACATCATTCCCTGGAGAAGGATGTCATGCTTGGTAAGGTGGAGGGACAATGAAAGAGGGGAAGACTCTCAACAAGATGGATTGACACAGTGGCTACAATGATGGGCTCAAGTATAGCAGAGATCATGGAGTTGGCACAGGACCAGGCAGTGTTTCATTCTGCTGTACATAGCGTCACTATGAGTTGGAGACAACTTGACAGCACCTAACAACAACTACTACTTTGAGGAGACAACTCTTCCTGTCATATTCTGAATGCCTTCCAACTTAAGGGGCTCATCTTTCAGCACTATATCAGATAGTTTTTCAGAGCTATTCATAAACTTTACCAGTAATATATCAGACAGTTTTACATGCTATTCATCAGATTTTCACTGGCCAATTCTTTGAGAAGTGGATGGTCCCTTCCTTCTTCCAAGTCTGTCTCAGTCTGGAAGCTCTACTGAAACCTGTCCAACATGGTCAACCTTGCTGGCATTTAAATCACCAATGGTACAACCTCTAGCCTCACAGCAACATGCAAGCCACAATAATATGACAAACTGACACATGAGTAGTGGCTGAACCTGTTGGGAGCACAGTAATGCAAAATGCACTGTGACTTGGCCTCTGGGCCAACACAGTATGCCCACTAGCTGAATAAAGGCTACTGATGGAATCTCATTAGAATGCAGATTCCTTGGCACAGAAGGGTAGGGTGTGGAAATCTGTATGGAATCACTTTCCTGGGAACTCTAATACTCAGCTTGCATTTTGGAAGGTCCAAGAGCTCTAAGAAATTATATAAGAGCTTAAAATCAAAGGCATTTGGTGTGTGCAAATAGAGAAGTGTGAGAGCAGAACCTTAACTCCATTTCAAAGTGTTAATATGAGTTGATATGAGAATCCATGATGAATTTTAAAGCTGCCTTTTCTAATAGCAGTTCCTTGATATTGACCTAAACTTGGTGCTAGCCATATGCTCCAAAGGAGACATTCATTTTCTCTGAGGTCTAGCAAGTGCTGGATCTCACAATCTGTTTCCAGAGAGTCTTTCCACAAGGGATAAACAGATATAAGATGAGATAGCTTGTACCTGAATGGTCTTGATGCATTATCTACCCCCAGAAAGAGACATTATTGAGAAAACAATTTTTATAGTAGGTTACTCAAAAAACCTGTCCTGCCATTTTCTTGGGACCATCATGTAATAAACTGAAAAGCATATATTCTTGCAAATATGCACCTTTAAGCAATCATGTAATCCTACATATATGTTATCCACCTATCCCTGCTAAATCCTCTCTTTTAAATATATTTCCATTGACTCCTTAATTGTCTTTCAGCCAATTATGATTTTGTAACTTTCAATTCCTGCTCCAACTGTACAACAATGCTTTCTTTCTCAATTGTCAGTCAGAGTGACCATTTTCACCCTGTGAATTTGGATGTCTTTTGGGTATGAATATCTCTATCCCTCAATAAACATCTTTTGTTTTTACTTGAACAGACTCTATGATGTTGTTTTACTACCAAATACATTCTCTCCTTTAAGAGCACATTACCTGTTGCCATCCAATCATTCCAACTGATAGTGACTCTATGAGTCAGAGTAAAACTGCCTTTTCCCTATCCTCTCCCCATCATCTGCCCGTAGAGTGTAAGCAATGGGCTGTGGCACCCACATTTGGGGTGAGGGATGTCTCCATTGGCCAGTGGGAGAGGGGAGGAACTGTGGAAAATTACTGCAGGTAGTTGAGGGGTGGACACGGCTGGGAGCAGGGCCTTGAAGCACAGAGCTCTGGCCAGCACTGGGGTGAAGTTGAGCCACTCTGCCTACAGCCAGGCAGGGGTTTGCAGACCAGCCCTGCCAATGAAGGGAGGTGTTACACCATGAAGTACTGAACTGAGTGACACCAATCTTAGTGACATCACTGCAACAGAAGAAGGAGCCAGGAGTCATGCCCTTATCACAGATACATTCCAGAGCCATAAGAAAGGGTAGTTCATCTGTCACACTTTCTCTTGCATCTCCCAGGTCCAACTCCTCCTAAGTTTCAAGTACTCCTCAGGACAGGCAGCATCTCTAGTCCCAAAGCACATTAAGGTAGGGCCCACCTTCTTAGGGTGCCAGGCCTCATGGTGAGGAGGTAGAGCTGGGGAGAGGGCAATCTCAGGGGGCTGAGAAGATGTCCACTATCCATTGTCACTCTGCTCAAACCTCACCCAACTTGTCATCAAAATCCCTCAAGACACCCCCACCAGCCCTATGAGAGTGTGGACCCCAACAATACAGGGACAAGGCCTCTGAGGAGTCAGGGAGCCATGCCAGCTAAGGTTCCTCCTCATGACCTTAATATTCTGGCTATAACAGAAGGCAGGCTGTGAGGAAGGAGGGGCATGTCCTATAAATGTCTAGCCTTGTACTGTGTATAAGTAGATGCTCATGAAAAGAAGAAAGAAGGGATGATATAATATTTTTCTTGATTGAGAAGGGATAGGAGGTGTTCTCACACTTATACTTCATACTCATCCCCTAGGCACCTTGTTAAAATTCAGATCCTGACATAGCAGGTATAGGTAGGATCTGAGAATCTGCATTACTAACAGCTCCCACATGATGGTGATTCTGTTGGCTCATGACCACTTTGAGTAGCAAGAAGTTGGTGAGAGGCTTTGTACATAAATTGTTGCTGCTGTTGTTATTGTTGTTAGTTGCCATTGAGATGACTCCAACAATTGGTAACTCCATGTGCAGCAAAACAAAATATTGCCCAGTCCTGTGTCATCTCCACAATCATTCATAAGTTCAAGTCCATTGCTGTGGCCACTGAATATTTTGAGTACCTTCCAACCTACGGTGCTAATTTTCCAGCACTGAGTCAGACAATATTCTGTTATGTTCCATAGGGTTTTCATTGGTTAATTTTCAGTAGTAGATCACCAGGCCTTTCTTCCTAGTGTGTCTTAGTCTAGAAGCTCTGCTGAAACCCATCTATCAAATCCCTTGCTGGTATTTGAAATATCTGTGACATAGCTTTCAACATCACAGTAATATGCAAACCACCACAGTGCAAGAAACTGATAAATAGGTGGTGGATGACAGGTGAGGGTGAGTTGCACATGTGAAAAACTGAATTTTGTTAGCACATGTGAGGGACTGCCCTTCTGCTGCTCTATCACTGTCCCCCAAGTCACAAATGACTCCATATTTCCAAGCCACATGTTAACACCCTAGTTTACCTTTCTGTCTGCCCCAGTGGAGCCCACTAATAATGCTTTGCCATTAAACTATGTTGTTGTTGTTGTTAGCTGCTATCGAGTCAGTACCAACTCATAGCAACCCCATATACAACATTTGAAAGACTGCCCAATCCTGTGCCATCTTCACAATTGTTATTACGCTTGAGCTCGTTGTTGCAGCCACTGTGTCAATCCATCTAGTTGAGGGTCTTCCCCTTTTTCGCTGACCCTCTATTTTAGCAAGCATGATATCCTTCTCCAGGGACTGGTCCTTTCTGATAACATGACCAAAGTACAAGAGACCAAGTCTGGCCATTATTTCTTCTATAAACTATAGTAATAAGGAAATAAATAACCAACAAAGCTTCCCAAGAAATAAAACTATACCCAAATAATTTTATGACCAGTTTTTCAGACTTTTTATTATAGTCCCTGATTATTTGAAAAAAGAGCTAACACTAATAAAAAAAAATTCACATAGTAATCATCTTTTGAAATGAAAAAAGAAAGCCACTTCTGACTCAAAATCTGCACACTGACACACACACACATGAAAAAAAAAAGATCACTAAAACACTGCAGGACAAATGTTGACAGGAAATCCTTCCTTCTTTGCCTGTGGCTCCTTCTCACTCAAACTATTAACCATTGCTCATGTGAAATTCTCAAGTGGCTCAGATAAAATGAGAAAAAGAGAGGATGTGGTCACCACTTTGGAGATTAGTGAGGAAAAACATTGATGAAAATTAGGTCTTTGGGTAGTTTCCTCCAGTCAGCCTGCAAAATAACACTCCTGTAGGTGGACAACAAAAAGATAAACTGCAATCTAGCCTCATCAAGAAATTAAAAGTCCACTGAGCTTTTTAGTTTCTATTTATCTCTGGCATTTCCATATCTCCTCCAATAGACTTGAAATAGACTTTTGTTCTTTTCCTAGTGCTTTCTACCAAGAGCAGAAAACTAAAATAGAGGAAACTCACATTCAAGAAATTAAACTAATTTACAGAATATGGGTTTTGATATTGTTCTCCATTACACTTCCAACTCCTTGTTTCCAGTCTGCACAGTAGTTGCTTTGTAGAGCAAAACACAAACTTTATTTAGTCACACATTCAACAAATATTTGTTGAACATATATCATGAGATAAATACTGTTCTAGGTCACAAAAATACATCAGTGAGCAAGACAGAAAACATTCCTGCTTCATCAAGCTTGCTGTTGTTGTTGTTGTTATGTGCCGTGGAGTCGGACCCGACTCATAGCAACCCCTCCTTGGGTTTCCAAGGTGGTATCACTATGGAACTAGATTGCCCAACCTTCCTTCTGAGGGGTGGCTGGTGGGTTTGAACTGCCAGCTTTCTGGTTAGCAGTCAAGTGCCTTAGGCACTATGCTACCAGAGCTCCTTACTTCCCACTAAATGAGAGCACAATTACACAATGTAATTTCAGGGAGTGTGTAGTGAATTGAATTTTTGAAAAACACAAAGTTGCCATTAAATTGATGTCAACTCATGTCAATCCCTTGTACATCAGAGTAGAACTATGCTCCATAGGATTTTCAATGGCTAATTTTTTGGAAGTGGATCTCCAGGTCTTTCTTCTGAGGTGCCTTTGGGTGACCTTGAACCTCTAACTTTCAGTTAGCAGCCAAGCATATTAACTATACCACCCAGTGACTCCAATGCATTGAATAGTGTCCCCCCAAAATTCATGTCCACCCAGGTCCTCAGAATGTGACCTCATTTGACAAGATGTTTGTAGATATAATTAATGTAAACATCAAGATAAACTTTGAGTGGGCCCTAAATCCAATGAGAATGTCCTGATAAGAGGCAGAAAAGGACAAACAGACACACAGTGAAGGCCATATGAAGACAGAGTCAGTGACATATCTACAAGCCAAGGCATGTAATAGATTCTCCCCTAGAGTTCATAAACTCTGGCCTCCTGAACTGTGAAAGAATAAACTTCTGCTGTTTTAAACCACTGAGTTTATGGCAGTCCTAGCAAACTCAAAATGCTTTGAAGACTAATAAAGCAGATAGAAGGATGTGCATGCCAGAGAGGCAGGAAAATGGCAAGTGGATGTGTGAACTGTCTAGGGTTCACCAAAGAGGACACAGTTTCTATGGGCTGGCCATGAGAATGACACTCCAGGGACATCAGCTTTGATCTCTAGGAGTGGGAAAAGGTTTAAATATGCCTGAAGACTTAGAGATAGTCCAGGATGTCTGGAACACAAACCTGAACAAAGGAGGGATTGAGTGGGGTCAGAGTTTTCTGGGCAACAGGAACAGCAAGTACAAGGGCCTGAAGGTCCAGAGAGACAGGAACTCAGAATATTTTTGAGGAAGGAAGCACAGTGGACTGAGCGGGACAAAGAGTAAAGCAAGAGGAGAGTGGTGGTGGATAAAGCCCAGGAATTCATCCAGATCTTATAGAGCCTTCCAAATCTCATGGAGTTGGGAATTTAACTAGATGATACCATGTTTGATTTAAACAAATATGACCATACTCAGATTATTCCTGGGAGCTCTAGTGGCTTAGTGCCTAAGGCGCTTGACTGCTAACCAGAAGGTTGGCAGTTCAAATCCACCAGCCACCCCTCAGGAGGAAGGTTGGGCAAACTACTTCCATAGTGATACTGCCTTGGAAATCCAAGGAGGGGTTGCAATGAGTTAGATCTGACTCAAAAGCAGTGAGGTTGGTTTTGTTTTCAAGTTATTCCTTATGGTGCATATAAGGATTCTAGAGTATACAGATTAACAAAGGAACTACATACAAAGCAAACATGGGCTATAGGAAAACCACAAGGAATAACTGGAGGAAAGGAGCACCATTGCCACCCATAGGGCTTAAGGGCAAGTGGAGGGAGCAGTTAGTAGAACTCCCTAAGGAGCTCACTGAGGAGAAGCCCATGACAGGAGGTGTGACTTTTGATAAAAGAGTCATAGCCAGCCCACAGGGCCCTAATCTCCCATTTCTTCTGCCAACATATTTCCTGCTGGTACACCTCCCAGTGAAACAGAAATCAGTAAGCCAAAGAACAAGTGAGTATACAATCTGATGGAGTTCACATATGTTAGCAACTGGGGCATAGGGGACAGTGGGTCTTAAGGCAAAGGCAATACATAAGCAAAACACATCACAAAGTCTCAATAATGAGCAAAATGTGGCCCTAGGCATGGAGCCACCAAAAGGCAGCTGGGCTGGGACTTCAGAGAGAGCAGAGCAGTCTCTTATCCTTGGCTGCCCTCCTACAGCTATTGAACTAGTTCTTCACGGCTCATGCTGACTTTGCTGTGTGCAGGTGATAACTTTGTTGTTGTTGTTATTTGCCATCGAGTCAGCCCCGACTCATAGCGACCCCTCCTTGGGTTTCCAAGGCAGTATCACTACGGAAGTAGGAATGCCCAACCTTCCTTCCGAGGAGTGGCTGGTGAGTTTGAACCGCCAGCCTTCTGGTTAGCAGTCAAGTGCCTTAGCCACTATGCTACCAGAGCTCCTAGGTGATAACTAGAAGGTGACAAAACTGGGAAGAACAAGGCCTGCTCACAAACAAGACTGATTTAGAATATACCAGAGAAGGGTTCAAATGTTCCACTCCAGGCAAATTCTACTTGGTTCAGCAGCAGTTTGAATTATTATGTCATATAAAAGAGTGTGCATTAATAAAAGGTGTTGTATCTTTAAATCCAAAGCAACATTGGGAAAAAAAAAGAAAAAACAGTGGTAGTGTGGTAGTTGTTTTTTTCTCATGCAAAGTTCAAGCTGAGAAAGACCTTCTGGCACGGAACAGTTGCAGTTGTGTAAGTGTAGGATTAGCTGTACTTGATTATAAGTAAATGAATGACAATGAGTGAAGAAAACCTATTATACAGTGACAACCTATTTTCTCTACCTCTCCTCTTTAACACTCAACCAAAGTTCAGATTTTTGGTTTTTTTTCAGTCCTTCCTAGACTCTTCCCCTTACTCCCACCCTAAATGAATCAGTCATTCTAACACCAGTGATCACATGGGTTCTTGGATCTAACATACCTTGTCTTACAATCTCATCTTTCCATGTCTAACTTCCCCATGAAACTGATTCTGCGCAACTAGCATGGGTCTTGATCCTCAATGTATCCTGAGGACCTAGCCTGGAGCAGAGAAGGCACCAAGCATCTAAGAAAAGTTTATTGAATGAATGAATGTCAGCACTCTCATCAATCCCCTCTGGGTTAATACTCACAGCCATCCTGAACTCAGAATGTTCGGATAATGATATTATTATCATTTCCAAGTTTATAGATAAGTAAACTGTGGCTCAGAGAAGTCACTTCCCCAGTGCCAAACATCTGTTTAGTGACAACAAAAGATTTAAACCCTGGTGGAGTACTGCCTAAGGCATTTGACTGCTAACCAGAAGGCCCAAGAATTGCAACTCGACAGCAAATAACAACAACAACAATCATTACGGAAGTAGATTGCCCAACCTTTCTTCCACGGAATGGCTGGTGGGTTTGAACCACAGTCTTATGGTTAGCTGTCAAAAACCTTAGGCACTATGCCACCAGAGCTCCTATGAAAAGATTTTTCTGATATAATTAAGTTCCCTAATCAATTTGTTTTGAGTTCTTCAAGAGGAAAATTATGCTGGATTGGCCTGACTTCTTCAAGGACAGTCTTTAAACGAGGGACTGAGCTCTCCCTGAAATGAGTTCTTTCTCCCTTGCTGGCTTTGAAGAAGTAAGTTGCTGTGTTGCAAGAGGGCAATATGTCCAAGACTTGTGAACAGCCTTGAACAGCTAAGATTGGCCCCAGCCAAAGCCAGCAAGAACATAGGAACCTCAGTCCTACAGCCACAAGGAAATACATTTTTCCAACAACTGAGTGAGCTTACAAATGGATTTTTCTTAGGGTCTCCAGATAAGAATGTAGGCAGGATACTATCTTAATTGTAGCCCTAGAGACCCTGAGCAGAGGACCCAGCTAAGTCATGCCCAGACTCCTGAACCACAAAAACTGTGACATAATAAATGGCATTACTTTATGCCATTAAGCTTGTGGTATTTTGTTACACAGGCATAGAGAATTAATACAGAAGAGAACTCTGAGAAATACTGTCCCAGCTTAGATGAGTTGGCACAGTATATGGAGCTCTGGTAGCGTAGTGGCTAAGGCACTTGACTGCTAACCAGAAGGCTGATGGTTCAAACCCACCAGCCACTCCTCGGAAGGAAGGTTGGGCAATCCTACTTCCATAGTGATACTGCCTCGGAAACCCAAGGAGGGGTCGCTATGAGTCGGGGCCGACTCGACGGCAAATAACAACAACAACAACAACATATCACCATACCCATCCCTGAAATCTAACAAAATCTTCAGGTCACAGTGGAGACTGGTAACTTTCAGAGGCTCTCTCTGGAATGTGCAGGATTTTCAAAACCATATTTAGACCAACCTGCTAGCCCAGTCTCCAGCCATTGCCATTTTATTGCTCCATGGTCACATTGAACATGGTCCCACATTGAATTCAGGCTTCTCTGGATGGCTTCCAGGCTCCCTCGGCTGTGCACTAGGAAGTGGGGAATAATCTCAGATATCCCTGTATTCTCACATTTATCTGGGTGCTTCTAACACATTTTTCCTCCATTGTGGGACTTTTGATCTAAGAGGGTTGCTAAGTCCCTAAAGTCAGACCTCAAGCCCTCCTCTCTCCTATTTAAGGAACTGCCTGATCCAGGTGACCATTATGTCCCACTCATTATAGTCATAAATGTCTTAGATCCACAAGTAAAGGATAAGTTCCACTGACCAAAGTAAGAGTTTTCTCTGAGACAATTAAGGAGGATTTTTGTACTTTCAATTTCCCTGGACAATTAAATACTTAACAAGCAAAGAATGTTCAAGGAAGCTGGGTTACTGTTGAGTCCACATATGGAATCCTGACCATGGTATGTGGTCTACATTATGATCCAGAATTCTCTGAGCAGAACACCCAAAGACAAGGCTATTTCCAAAAGAAAAGAAAGGTAGGAGATACAAGGTGGCTCTGCATCAACACTTCTCATCCAAGCAACTCCAGGTGCTCTCTCTCCAGCCCCTATGGAGAATGAGGTGGTTCTCAGGGTTGTAGTGGGCTATTTATCAGGCACATGTAGTTTAAGAAATCGTTGACAGCTTTACATGCCCCCTAAGAAGCTGCAGAATCCATGAGTGGGAAAATGGTTGTTTGGTTGCTAACCTAAAGGTTGGAGGTTTGAATCCACTCAGAAGCACCTCAGAAGAAAGATCTAAGAGCTACTTTTGAAAAATCAGCTATTGAAAACACTATGATTTCAATGTGCGGATTCCACAGGCCTACTGATACACTTGGAATCACCATGAGTTGGAGTCAACATCAAGGCAACTGGTTTTAAGAAACAGTCTTATTCAGAAATTCACAAAAATAAATAGGAAAACAAGAAAAATTGAAAGTGGTTTGCCAAATTGTTTGTAATGTTGGCTTTGTTTCAGCCAGAGGAATTGAAGTAGTAAGTGGAATTTTGATTACATGTAAATTATTCCTCTTGATTGCATCCCACATGAATCTTGGACTTTCTTCATTTTGTTTTGATATTTTTTCTGATTGATCCCTTAACAAATTAGTATTGAGTTATTTGTCTTTATCCTCAGTGATTCTGTCTCCCATTGATTAAATTGTACACCTTTGCTCATTCAATGTGTTATCTACTTCTGAAATCTTAGTTTTAATCTTTTGGATTTCTACTTGTTGTTTTTGTATCATTTCTATTTTTTTGTTTATTTTGTCAGTTTGTTCTTGTATTGTTTTCCTAAATTGTTCTAGAGTTTTATCAGTGTTTTCCTTGATCTTATCAATGTTTTCCTTGATCTGTCTGTCAATCCATTGAAGAGACCCAAATGTAATTATTTTGAATTCCTTGGGAGATCCAATGCCATTGTTTCCTCAGTGAGGTTTTCTGGGGCTGTGTCCTGATCCCTTGTTTGCACTACTTTATCTTTCTTTTTTGTGTGGACTGGAATGGTCAGTTTTCACCAAGACATTGTGATGTTGCATTTATATTAATTGGTTGATGCTGGTGTGATTTACACAAGATTTTTTTTTCCTTATTTTTTTTTGATATGTCTGAGTGAGCAAGGAACTGTGCTCATCTATTCACTACTTGGCAGCACTTAGGCACTGCCTCCTAGTGGGTGTGATAGAGAATGAGTGTGCATAGATCTCTGTTAGCTATTCATAAAGAACAGCTGTAGGTGAGCTGGGCTAGTATTGGCTGTCATTTATCACTGGTCAGTTGGTGGAGAAGCAAGTATGTGGGGCTGCAGGAAGTGTGGGTAATGTTGAGTCATATGGGCATGGTTGCTGTCTCCCACTTAGTGAGATGAAATAAATAAATAAATAAATAAATAAATAAAATAAAAACAAGAGAACAAAAAACATAGACTGTATAAACAAAGAGGAAAAAACTGTGGGGGAAGAAAAGTGAATATTGCAATTCTTGGGCCATATTATTAGTTAGATGGAAGAATAGGCAGACAAGTGACACAAACCCTCTTCAACAAAGAAAAGTAAAACCAGTTGACAGAGATACAGAAGATAATCTTGGAACTCTGAGCTTTGAAAGGAACTATACAGAAGTGGATTAGGCACCAACTAGTGGAAAAACCTAAATGAAAACAGTGAGTACAGAGAAGGTCAGAGCTGCAGACTGTCAGCTACTCTGATGAGACCAACACCCTGAATATTTCCAAGTGGTGTTGGGACCTGAAAATTTACCTAAAGTTCAGTCCCAGTCACCAAGGACTACAGGGACAACGGCTCTGGTGGCCTATGACTAGGAAAGGAAACAGCAAGGAGGGAGATAACCTGAGCTGTGGGCTTTCTGCTGTCCAGAGGGTGCAGCCATTTTGAATGTTTACAAGCGGTAGCCATTTTGGATATTTACAGTGACCGAGTGCACAGCCATTTTGAATGTTTACAAGTGACAACCATTTTGGATTTTAAAGTGATAGCATTCTCATTCAGAATCCAGGGACCTAAGAACAGTCAGTGAGGTGAGAAGCAGGGAGAGAACATTAAAAACAAAAGGGACTGGAACAGATCAAGGAGTTAGCCGCAGGGATCCAGATAAGGGTAGTTGGAGGGGTTTCCAACAGCTAAGGGAGACAAACTTGTCTGTCGGTTTGTCCTACTCTGCTGATGTGTTGCTGTGAGTCTTGAGGCTTTGACACTGGTATTTCAAACCCAGTGGGGTGCACCTGTTGCACAGGTATCAGCCTGGCTTGCAGACTGAGATAGACTAGGAAGAAGGAAGAGGCCATCCACTTCTCAAAGAATTGGCCAGGGAAAACCTTATGAATAGCAGAGAAAAACTGTCTGATACATTACTGCAAAACTTTATGAATAGTCCAGAAACACTGTCCAATACAGAAGAGGGAGAGGAGTCACTTAGCTTAGAAAGTTCTCAAAGTAGGAATGGAAAAGAGCTACATTATCAGAGTAAAATCAGGCTTACTCATATGGATAAGGTAAAGTTTTCGAGACCTCCATTTGCTGATGTGGCACCACTCAAATTGAGGAGAAACAGCTACAAACATCCATTAATAATTGGAACATGGTATGTAAGAAGTACGAAACTAGGAAAATTGGAAGTTGTCAAAAATGAAATGGAATGCATAAAGATTGATATCCTTAGCATTAGTGAACTGAGATGAATGGGTTTTGGCCATTTTGAATCAGACAACCGTATGATCTATTATGCCAGGAATGACATTTTGAAGAGGAATGGCATGGCATTCATCATCACAAAGGATGTTTCAAGATCTGTCCTGAAGTACAATGCTGTCAGTGATAGGATAATATCCATATGCCTAAAAGGAAGACCCATTAATATGATTATTATTCAAATTTATGCCCCAAACACAAAAGCCAAAGGTGAGGAAATTGAAGGTTTTTATCAACTTCTGCAGTCTGAAATTGACCGAACTTGCAATCAGGATGTGTTAATTATCACTGGTGACTGGAATGAAAAAGTTGGAAACAAAGAAGAATCACCGGTAGTTGGAAAATTTGGCCTTGATGACAGAAATAATGCTGGAACTCACATGTTAGAATTTTTCAAGACCAACGACTTTTTCATTGCAAACACCTTTTTTCAACAATGCAAATGGTGGCTCTACACATGGACTTCTCCAGATGGAACACACAGGAATCAGATTGACTACATCTGTGGCAAGAGGCAATGGAAAAGCTCAGTATCTTCAGCCAAAACCAGGCCAGGAGCTGA
>NW_006921743.1:4270479-4271776 GCF_000298275.1 Orycteropus afer afer
CATTCATGAAGAAAGCAAAAGGTCACTAAAAATACAAGAAAAGAAGAGAAGACCAAAATGGATGACAGAAGAGACTCCGAAACTTGCCTTTGAGTGGAGAGTAAGTAAGGCAAATGGAAGAAATGATAAGATAAAAGAATTGAAACAAAGCAAAGAGCAGCTCGAGAAGACAAAGTCGATTACTATAATGAAATGTGCAAAGACCTGGAGTTAAAAAACCAAAAGGAAGAACACGCTTGGCATTTCTCAAGCTGAATGAATTGAGGAAAAATTTAAGTCTCGAGTTGCAATATTGAAAGATTCTAAGGGCAAAACATTGAATGATGCAGGGAACATCAAAAGAAGATGGAAGGAATACACAGAGTCACTGTACCAAAAAGAACTGGTCGATCTTCATCCATTTCAGGAGGTGGCATAAGATCTATAACCAATGGTACTGAAGGAGGAAGTAGAAGCTGCAGTGAAGGAATTGGCAAAGAACAAGGCTCCGGGAATTGATGGAATACCCATTGAGATATTTCAACAAACAGATGCTGCACTGGAGGCACTCACTTGGTTATGCGAAGAGATTTGGAAGACAGCTACCTGGCCAACTGACTAGAAGAGATCCATATCTGTACTCATTCCAAAGAAAGGTGATCCCACAGAATGTGGAAATTATAGAACAATATAATTAATCTTGGACGCCAGTAAGATCTTACTGAAGATAATTCAAAAACGTTTGCAGCAGTATATTGACAGAGAACTTCCAGAGGTGCATGCTGGATTCAGAAGAGGACGTGAAACAAGAGATATCATAGCTGTTGTCAGATGGATCTTGGCTCAAGGCAAAGAATACCAGAAAGATGATTACTTGTGCTTTTTTGAGTATGAAAAGGCATTTTATTGTGTGGATTATGACAAATTATGGATAACATTGAGAAGAATGGGAGTTCCCAAACACTTGATTGTACTCATGAGGAACCTATACATAGACCATGAGGCGGTCATTCAAACAGAACAAAGGGACACTGCATGGTTTAAAATCAGGAAGGGAGTGCGTCAGGGTTGTATCCTTTCCCCATACCTATTCAGTCTATATGCTGAGGAAATAATCCAAGAAGCTGGACTATATGAAGAAAAATGTGGCATCAGGATTGGAGGAAGAATCATTAACAACCTGAGATACACTGATGATACTACTTTGCTTGCTGAAAGTGAGGATGACTTGAGGCACTTACTGATGAAGATTAAGGAACACAGTCTGCAGTATGGATTACATCTCAATATAAAGAAGACAAAAATCCTCACAACTGGA
>NW_006921743.1:4271876-4280449 GCF_000298275.1 Orycteropus afer afer
TATAAAGAAGACAAAAATCCTCACAACTGGACATCACAAAAAATGGAGAAAAGATTGAGGTTGTCAAAGAATTCACATTGCTTGGTTCTACAATCGAGGCCAATGGAAGCAGCAGTCAGGACATTAGACAACGTGTAGCACTGGGCAGGTGGGCTGCAAAGGAACTCTGTCAAGTGCTGAGGAGCAAGGATGTCTCCTTGAGGACTAAGGTGCGCCTGACACAGACCATGATATTTCCAATCGCCTCATACACATGTGAGAGCTGGACAATGAATAAGGAAGACTGAACAAGGGTTGATGCTTTTGAGTTGTTGTGCTGGTGAAGAATGCTGAAGGTACCATGGACTGTCAAAAGAACTAATAGATCTGTCCTGGAGGAAGTGCAGCTGAGATGCTCCTTGGAGGCAAGAATGGCCAGACTTCGTCTTACCTACTTTGGTCAATTTGTCAGAGGGGACCATTCCCTGGAGAAGGATGTCATGCTTGGTAAGGAGGGTCAACAAAAAGAGGGGAAGGCCTTCGACGAAATGGATTGACACCGTGGCTGTGACAGTGGGCTCAAGTATAGCAAGGCTCATGGAGCTGGCACGCGATCGGTCGGTGTTTCACTCTGCTGTGCACGGGGTCGCTATGAGTCGGAAGTGACTCGACGGCATTTAACAACAACAACAACGTTATTAGTTGAAAATCAACAACTGCTCCAAAAGTGGCTGTATCCAGAATGAGGTATGTTTTACTGTCACCAAAGTCAAGAAAAGAAAAAAAAATTTTAAGATATATTTTGAACTAGAATTTGTCATCCACATTATCTCTATCCTTACTGAGTACAAAAACCTTTAATTTCTAGTCTTAAGTGACAATATAAGTGCTCTGAAAGAGAATTCCATTTAACGGACAATTCTCTATACATTTAGCACATGTTAAAGTCATTATTTTGTGCATAAAAAAATAAGTATACAATTTGTGGTAATAGAAAATTAGTCATCCTTGGCTCCTTGAACTCTTTTGTTTGAAGGGCACCAGGAGAGTTATCTATCCCATTGTCCCATGTGTCCAACACAACCATGGAAGCCTTTCTTCTCATCCCACCTGGTACACCTCTTCTATAGAGGTTTTTGAAAAACCTTTGTGCTGTCAATTCTTGTGGAAGTCCAGTGAAGCCCATATACTTTGTTATGGACTAAATTGTGTCCTCCTAAAATATGTCTTGGAATCCTATCCCTTATAGTGGTATTCCCTTATACCTTCTGGGAATAGTTTTCTTTGCTATCTTAATGAGATCATATCAACATAGGGTTGCTCTTAAACCTAATCACTTCTGTGTTATAAAATGAGCAGATTAGACACAGAAGCAGGCACAAGCCAGGGAAAGGCAGACTCTATCTGATGATGATGAAAACAAAGCAATCTACAAGCCCAGAAACTGCAAGGATTGCCAGCTACTAGAAACTAAAATAGACAAAGAAAAACCTCCCTTCAGAGTTACATATTGAATTCATACTTCTAGCCTCCTGAACTGTGACAAAATAAATTCCTGTTCTTTAAAGCCACATACTGTGGTATTTCTGTTACAGCAGCACTAGAAAGCTAAGACACATCTCTTTATAAAAGGATATTTTTAATAAAATAAGATTAAATGCATAGGATTAAAGAGGAAACTAATTATAGTGAACTGAAGTGATAAATGAGCCCTGGTGGTGCCACTGTTAAGCATTTGGTTACTAGTGGAAAGACTGGTAGTTCAGATCCACCCAGCAGCTTTGTAGGAGAAAGACCTAGCAATCTGCTTCCATAAAGATTATAGCCTAGAAAACCCTATTGTGCGGTTCTACTCTGTCACATTGGGTCCCCAAGAGTCAGAATCAACTCAACAGCATCTAACAACAGAGTTATAAAAATAGATTTAAGTATTTGGAATAGAGCTATGTGTGTTCTTTACTATTACACTAAATAACAATTTATTGAAGTATTGATAATCACGACTGAAATGTTAACACATCTACAACAACCATACAGTGAAAGGACATTGGCTGTGATTAAAATCAGTGAGAAGTTACAGATGCTTTCAATACATAATTGAATATATGCTAAGTTGCATTTAGAGATTAATGAAAATAAAGATGTCATTTTTTTCTCATCCACATTCACAAAGAGCCTGAGTTTTATCCATGAACACTTTGAAGGTCTGAGGATCCTGGCTAAGAAATCCCACATAAGATTGTCCAACTGTTATGATGAGTATTTGTCACCTGCCCAGGCAGGATAACATTGAACTGAAGCCATTTGTTGCTGTGGCTGATTCCTTCTGGGATCCTTGTGACCAGGTATGTTCTTACGTACTCACTCTTATATAATGGCAAGAAGTTAGTGAAAGATGATAGGAAAGAAAGGAGAAAGAAATGGGAAGAAGGAAAGAGGGGAAAAAGAAAAGGAAGAGCAGAAAATCCTCAGAGATTGGGCCTTCCACTCTTGGTTTGAAGAGTTAGGATGGGAGATAGAACTTGCCCACCAATTGAGTACCCAGACAGACCTGAGGTCCAAAGGCCTCCCACTGGGACTCAGCTACTTCTCAGGCCACAGAACAAGACCCATGTACTTCAAGAGCCCATCACAGATCTGCTCTTCCCTGGGTCCAACTTGTGACAGTTAAACTTCTCAATGTGAAACCCATAGTCCCTAAATTACTTGTATTGGTATCTTACGACTGCTGTAAGAAAATAACACAAACTAGGTAGCTCACAAGAGCAGAAATTTATTTTTTTCCAGTTCTGCACACTGGGATTCCAAACTGAGGTTGTTGGCCAGGATATGTTTCATTGAAAATTTCTAAGACAAGATCCTTCATTGTCCCTTCCAGGTTTTGCTAGCCCCAGACACTTCTTGGCTTATAGAGCTTCCAGATGAAGTTGGACTAAGAAGGAAAGCCTGATGACCTACAGTTGACCCTTGAATAACATGGATTTGAACTATGTGGGTCCACTTACACACAAATTTTTTTTAAGATATGGATCTTGGAGAAATTCAAGGGCTAACAGACAGCACACCAGAAATATTAACAGAAGATGATTAGTAGAGATGAGTGCTCTAAATCAATGCTAAACAATGAGGAGGAAGATGTGGAAGAAGCAGTGCATGTAAATGAATTGACACTTGACAATTTGGCAGAAGAGTTCTGATTATTTGAGACTGCTTTTTTATTGTTTGTTTTTCAAGACTGCTTTTGACTTCTTTTATGACTTGGATCCTTCTATGATATGGGCCCTGAAACTAAAGCAAACAGTGGAAGAAGTATTGATACCATATAGAAACATTTTTAGAGAAATGAAAAAGAAAAAAAAAAACTCAGAAATTGTTGTTGTTGTTGTTATGTGCCGTCAAGTTAGACCCGACTCATAGCGACCCCTCCTTGGGTTTCCGAGGCAGTATCACTACGGAAGTAGATTGCCCAACCTTCCTTCCAAGGAGTGGCTAGTAGGTTTGAACTGCCAGCCTTCTGGTTAGCAGTCAAGTGCCTTAGGCACTACACTACCAGAGCTCCTCAGACAGAAAATTATATTTCCATAAACCCACACCAAGTGTATTTACCTCTCTTGCCTCCCCTTCCACCTCCTCACCTTTTCTGTCTCTGCCACCCCAAGACAGCATGACCTCTTCCTCCTCCTCAGCCTACTCAATGTAAAGATGAGGAGGATGAAGACTTTTACAATGATCCACTTCTACTTAATTAATATTAAATAATCATCATGACATCCAACATGACACAACTTATCTGTTGTGTTTGTGTGTATGTCTTCAAGTGAAAATCTAATAACTGTAAAGCAAGAATTGTGTTAATTGACTGTTTATATTATCAGTAAAGTTTCCGGTCACAGTGGGCTATTAGTAGTTCAGTTTTTAGGAATCAAAAGTTATATATCGATTTTCTACTGCACAGGTATTGAAATCCCTAACCCCTGTGTTGTTCAAGGATCAACTTTACTTCCAAAAATCAGTCAATGAAAACCCTATGGATCACAATAGTTTGACATGCAACTGATCATGGAAATGGTATATGACTAGGCAGCATTCCATTCCATTATGGATGGCATCATCATGGGTTGTGGGTCAACTCCACAGCAGCTAACAAGATCCATCTTCATATTATCTTCTTTCCTTTGCACGTCTCTCTGTGTCTTTTCTCCTGTTTTCATAATGACAGCACTCAAATTGTATTAGGATGCACCCTACTTCAATATAACCTCATGTTAACTGATAACATCTCCAAAAACCCTATTTCCAAACTTTGTCACATTCTCAGGTAACAGGAGTTATGGCTTCAACTTATATTTTTTGTGGACACCATCTGATCCACAACACTAATCATTCCCACAGCACTTCTGTGGCTAGAAATCAGAGAAAGGTGTGGGTGGAACACAGCTGCCAGCCGGAGAATCAGAGAAAGATCTTTGCAAGTAATTAAATCTCCTCCTGCTTCAAAACCCCAAAGGACAGCAAAATCATCTGGAGAACAAATTCCCGGGAAAGCATTCAGGAAAAGAAAAAAAAAAAAAGGATTTTCATATAATTCTGCCTTCAGCCTAAAGCATTATGGCAGGTACACATCCCCAATGACATCCACTATTCCCCATAAACAGGAGCTCTGGTAGCATAGTGGCTAAGGCACTTGACTGCTAACCAGAAGGCTGGCGGTTCAAATCCACCAGCCACTCCTCGGAAGGAAGGTTGGGCAATCCTACTTCCGTAGTGATACTGCCTCGGAAACCCAAGGAGGGGTCGCTATGAGTCGGGGCCGACTCGACGGCAAATAACAACAACAACAACATTCCCCATAAACAGTTGCTGTTTCCAAAGAAATGGATAATTTATGCTATTGTTGAGGAAGAGCTAAGCCATGAAGCCTTAGCCCTCAGTATCGTAGGATCCTGATAGCCTACAGTCTCACAGGTGACTCAGGCCTGCCTGAGCATTTCCATTAGGGGTTGTCAACCAAGAATGAATGAACACAATAATGTTCCAAATCAGCACTGATGTGAATTATGATTTGCTACCACAAAAAAAAAAAAAAAAACCACAACCGTTCTTTTTTAAAGGCTAATAGGAAATGGAGAACAAATGATTGCCAGTTTATTTTGCAATGTTTCTATGACCAAAATGGGATTTGTGAATCTCTGAGTTGTTGGAGAGCCTGGCCCCCTAGCCCACCTGTCATGCTACAGAGGGCTATTTATAGACCCTGATGACTTATTTACTTGCTTGGCTCTTCCTAGGTCAGGTCCTTCCTGCACCTGCATAATAAAAGTCTCTTATCAAAGTAGGAAAATTATTTCTTCCTTTTCAACTTTCCCTGAAAGCACAGAGAAGAGGAAGAGGAACCAAAAGAGAGTTCAATTAAAAGATTCTTTCCTCTCCAACTAAAAATGTATCCAAATGTTGCTTCGTTAAGCACCAAAAGGCTAAAAAAACAAAACAAAACAAAACAAAAAAAAAACTCAACATCTTTTGTATAATTATTACAGCAAATTTCTCAGACTCCACAACCTATTCTCCTGGAGGCACCAAGGTTTCTCAGTGCTGCCTAGAGAATATTGTCAGGAGTGTAAAGAAGTATGGGAACTTAATAGAACTCTCCACCAGAGTTGGTAGGCCCCTGGGTCCTAGCCCTGCTTCCTTCAGATCCACTCTACTTGTATCTGTTGTGTATTTTGAATATTTAAAGAAATGCTTCTGCTGATAAACATAAGTTTGAAAACAAAGGACTAGATAATCAAGGAGGCCCTTCTAGCTCTAAGATGTAGATAAAATTTTCTCACATGCCCTGTATTGTTGCCATCCGTAATAGAAGATGCTTGCTTCATGGAACATCTGGGGCAGTGAGCAGAGTTCAACTACAGTCTGCTGGAAAATTAGAGCCTGCAGTGTCAGTGGTTGGGGTTAGAGCTGGAGATGAAAGGAGGAAAGAAAGAAACCTCCTAGTTCCTTCCTTAAAGAGTTGTAGTCTCATTATGGAGAGAGATGACCCAAAAAATGGGAGATGTGAGGAGAAAAATGTGAATGTCAGGTTCTCAGTAACAGAGAAAGCAGCAACATGGAAGGCGGTCACTAAGGACAGGAAAGTAGTCATGTGGAAGGTGGCCATGGTGGATGGGGAAGAAGTCACATGGAAAGTGGTCATGGAAGATGGGGAAACAGCCACATGGAAGGTGGTCATAGGGAACAGAAAAGTAGCCATGTGGAAGATGGCTATGGAGAATGAGGAGCAGCTCCTTGGAAGGTAGTCACTGGGTATGGGGAAACAGCTACATGGAAAGTGGCCTTGGAGGACAGGGAAGCAACCACTTGGGAGGTGGTCATGAGAGATGGGGAACCTCCACAAAACCAGAAAAAGAAAAGGCCTTGGCAGCTTCAGAAACAGAAAACATATCATAGGGACTGAAGGTAGATTGATATGCTCAAAGTAATAAGTGAGTGGGTTTAGTTGGTGCAAAAGAGCATAACAGTGTTATCTGAAATGATAAGGTTGGTCAGATAACCTTAGACTAATGAAATGGAAAACTGTAGTAACTATAAGTTTTAATCATTTGGTTTGAGAGATAATTGAGAACCACTTGAGACTTGAAGAAAATACCTTTATGGGAAGATGAATAGGGAGAGCTGATAGGGAGAGAATAGGTTTATATCCAACACCGTAACATATTTACCTAAAAGAGGTAAAATATCGTACAAAGTCTTGAAATACAGCCCAAATATAACAAACTCAACTATTGTACAATGGAGGTTAAATGAATTGCCAAAGCCCAAAGGGCCAGTACCAGAACTTTCTGAGAAAAAGTATTCATTTAATTTCAAGTCAAAAGTCAAAATGCTGTTCTATAAGGAGATCTGGTGACGTAGTGCCTAAGGCATTTGACTGCTAACCAGATGGCTAGGGGTTCAAACTCACCAGCCACTCCTTGGAAGGAAGACTGGGCAATCTACTTCCATAGAGATACCGTCTCAGAAACCCAAGGAGAGGTCGCTATGAGTCACAACTGATTCAACGGCAGTGAGTTTGGGTTTTGTTTTATTTTTGTTTCTGTTTTTTTAATAAACTTTACAGAAATATTCTTTGAACCAAACTAAACTTTAAGATGTTAATAAAAAGCCAAAGAGCATGTATAGAGAAATTTACCTTTCCAATGGAACCACCATCTATCAATCAATTTGTTGCATGTTGCTGTAATACTGTAGGCTATGCTACCAGTATTTTAAGTAGCAGCAGGATCAGCCATGATGAATAAATTTCTGTGGAGCCTCTAGACTAAGACAAACTAGGAAGACAAGCCTAGTAATAGACTTCCAAATAACAGCTAGTAAAAACTCTTGAATCACCACAGAACATTGTGAGGAAGATGAGACCCCTTAGCTTGGAAGGCATTCAAAATACTCAGAGTCCACAACAGGCTCAAGCTTACCAATGGAGTCATGATGAATCATAGCTGATTTGACAGCAACTAACAACAGCAAGGAATTCTAAAGTCTCCCAGTAACAGCTCCATGGAGCCTGCAGAGGACAAAGCCTGGAAGAGATAGAAATTGATAGAAAGCCAAGCTCAGAGCAAGGAGTCCCTTTCCCAATGACATTCACTGAGCTCCCTAACCACAAAAGGCAGGAATAAACCCTGATTCCTGCTGCTTGACCAAACTGTACAAGCTCCCCACATGCTGAATAAACACAGCCAGGCTGTAAACCACTCCTTGGTTGGCTTTCTCATGAGATTGCAGGAAGTAGGACAGGCTGAAGTTTACTAAATATAACATCACACTGAACATGGGGTTTTTGTTTTGTTTTGTTTTGTGTAACTATCCAGCCTCCCCACCAACACACAGACACATACCACTTAAATGTATTTAGTGTACAATTTGTGAGTGAAAATACACATTGACTAGCCTGGATCCATACGTTTAGGCAGTATGCTGTCCAAAACATCTGCAGCAGAATCCCTGGCTAAAAATGAAGATTCTTGACTCTTTCCAGCACTCTCCCCACCCCACCCCACCCCACACACACACACATCACCAGTACCAGTTGCCATTGAGTAGACTCTAACTTATGGCATCATCATGTGTGTCAGAGTAGAACTGTGCTGCATAGGGTTTTCCATAGCTGAATTTTCTGAAGTAGAACTTCAAGCCTTTCTTCCAAGGCACCTCTGGGTAGACTTGAACTTGCAGTCTTTCAGTTAGCAGTCAAAACTGTTAACTATTTGCACCACTAAGGAACTCACACATGCTTACAAAACACACAATCTTTGTATTTGAATTACTAAGAGGTGGAGTCTAGGAACCTGCATTTTAACAACCAAGTTTGAAGTTTGAGAACACTGCTTTTAGATTTAAGTTTGAGAACCACTGCTTCTAAATGAGTCAGGCTTGAAACTTTTAAATTCCCTTAATTAGGAAAAAAATAAAACCTTCAGATGATCCCAGCCTCACATAGAGCATGTTGTTGTTGTTGTTATGTGCCATCGAGTCAGCCCTGACTCATAGCGACCCCTCCTTGGGTTTCCGAGGCAGTATCACTACAGAAGTAGGAT
>NW_006921743.1:4280949-4285561 GCF_000298275.1 Orycteropus afer afer
CCCGACTCATAGCGACCCCTCCTTGGGTTTCCGAGGCAGTTATCACTACGGAAGTAGGAATGCCCAACCTTCCTTCCGAGGAGTGGTTGGTGGGTTTGAACCGCCAGCCTCCTGGTTAGCAGTCAAGTGCCTTAGGCACTATGCTACCAGAGCTCCTAACCACACAGCAGGCCTTCCTTATCAGGAAGAAAGAAAACTGTCAGATGGTAATGAGGTAACAGACATTCTCTTGTAAGCTCACTCCACAAAAAACTCCAAACAAAGTCTCATCAGAAGATGAGCACTTCTATTTCCATAACAGCCATGAGGTAGCTCCACCTAACCTTGTACTACCTGGTTCCTGAGCAGGTCTACCTCCACCTCTATCTCCCAGGCAGCCCTGGGGCCATCCGAATCTCCTACTACCTGGTGCTGAGCAGGATTACATGCACTTCTACCTCCATGGCAACCCTGAGGCAGCCCCATCTGATCCTATATTACCTGGTCCCTATGCAGGTCAAAGATCTCAATATCAAAGGAAAGATTGATAATGACATTGATGTAATTCAAACTCCCTAATGTAAGCCTCTCCTTCCACCTCAACCCATGAAAAGGCTCTCATGTCTCAGAATGAAGGACAGAATTCTTCTCCATTTCCAGCTGGAAGAAGGCTGTGGGAATAGGCTCCTCACTGAGCAGATAGACTCTTCTGCCCATGGAAATGGGCCACCCTGTTCAGCTCTCTCCTCTGCAAGTTTCTTTTGGGACAACTAGACAATATAGCAGGGATGAGGCTTGGAGAAATTGGAGTCACCTGGAGGGTGAACCCACAAGGAAGTTGTTCTGGTTACCTAGTGCTGCTCTGACAAGAATATACCACAAATGGGATGGTTTGAACAAACAGGAGTTTATTCTCTTACAGTTCAGGAGGCTAGAAGTCCAAGTTCAAGGTGCCAGCTCTAGTGTCTGGGTCAAAGCCCCTCAACCTTGGGCTTCAGCTCTGCCTCCTGCTCCAGGCCCTCTGAAGCTGGAGCCTTTTCTTCACTCAAACAGCTGCTGGCTGCTGAGGCTGAAAGCCCAAGGTTGACAAGTAACAAGGCACAGTCCTGATGTTACCAAACCACACAGTAGGCCATTCATTCAAGTCCACTGAAAGTCCCAAGGTCCATTGAAAGTCAGCAGAGCATTTCAGGCTGTTGAGCAATGACATGGCTACATGCAGGATTCAAGCATGCCATAAGCTAGAGACCGTTCCCAAAACTATTTCTTATATACAGGAAGCAGACCACATAGCCAAAGGCGGCTTCTCAGCTGCTCACAGTAGATTCCACTATGGAGTTGATTGCCAGTCTCATCATGCAGAATACTACATCCAGCTGCCCAGCCACTCAACCAGGCCTAGCCAAGTTGACACAAATGTAACCACCACAGAAGTGAAATAACCACTTTGCTCTGGTTTAGAAATTGTGATAAACCCAGTACATCCCATCTCCAAGTAACAGCCTTCCCAAAATTCTTACCAAAAGGAGCTGCATGGTTCCTGAAAGGACTAGCTGTCCCCCTGCCATTCTCAAGAAAACCCTTTGGGCCCCATCCAGGAGGTACTCCAAGGCTGGCAGAAGGCAATTGTTTTGGAGGCAATTTCTCCCTTCAGCATTCTGGAAGAAATGTCTTGGGGCACTGCCCTCTGAGAAAAACATGAAGGGTATAATTATTTTATTTTAGTCAGTGTCTCTTCTATTCACCTTTATTCTGGAAATTTGAATTTTTTCCAAACCCATCTCAGTGTATAACTTCCTGCCTTAAAGGAAATTAGCTCACTAAAACTCCACCTTGATGAAATTTACTAATTTAGTTATAAATTTAATTTATCACCTTCCCTACTCCTTACGGCTGTTGAGTTGATTTGACTCATAGCGACTCCTTCTTGGGTTTCAGATGTGGTATCTCTATGGAAGTAGATTGCCCAATCTTCCTTCCAAGGAGTGGCTGGTGGGTTTATACCACCAGCTCTGGTGGTTAGGAGTCAAATGCCTTAGACACTACACCACCAAGTGGTCTGTAATTAGAATTCAAGGGAACTGTGAACTTGGGGAACAAGGAGAAAACGACATTTTTATATTCACTAATCTCTAATTGGAATTTAACTTTGCTTTCAATTCCAAATAGAACTGATGGTACCTGCAACATTAGCACAATAGCAATCACTTATATTTGAGCAGCTCATTGCAATTTTTCCAGATATAATGGAACTTTATCTATTCTAACAAACCTTCTATACTTACTTCTTTAATTGGAAAAGAAGAAAGCATTTCTGGTTTCATTTTTGAAAAGATCAATTTAAGAACTCTGTGTCTATAAGGAGGAACCAAGATGGCAGACTAGGCAGCTATACAATCCAGATCCTCTACAGCAAAGACATGAAAAAGTAAAAATAAATTTAAAAAGTTAAACAGATATAGATGACAATCTTGGAACCTAGAGCTTCAAAGGGAAAAATAAAGTAGATCAAATAAAGATGAAAGGAAGAGAGTGAAGAATAGCAGTCAGAAAAAGAGGCATAGACAGCAGTGCAATGCCAAGGGCAACTTGAATTATTACAAGCAGCATTCTTATTGGGGCAAGAACCAGATGACTGACTCTACTCACTAAGAACTGTAGCAGCCCCCAAATCAGTGATCAGAGACCAGAGAGTTGGAAACCAGCAATCTTACCCAGCCATGTCTGTCATGCCTGCTGCCTACAAACTGGGGAACCACTCATTTCAGCACCACTGGATCAATGAAAAATGATGACCAATAGCTACTCAGTTTGCTCTCAACAGCTCCACACAACTAACAATCAAAGAGACGCAAAACTGTATTCCCACTTGCTACCAAAACAACTGGAGATAGATGGTAAGCACCCTAGTACTGCCAAAAGCAACCAGCATAGCATACTTGCTACATGATTTGGATATATTAAAACAAAACAATACCCCAAAAAAAAAGAGTGAAACCAACCAACATACAATAAAAACATAATGTCCCAGAAACTACACACAACTGCAAAATCACAAATACACACACACACACACACACACACACAAAAGACAAGATATCTAAAGCAGGTGACTAAAATATTGGGCCAGAAAAATCATCCAGAGAAAAAAAATGTCATTGGATGCTTATAAGGAATTCAGAAGAATTATAGTAAAGTACTTTTGAAGATCAAGGAATCCACAGAAAAAATTAAGGAAAATACAGATAAAACTCTAGAAGAATTCAGGAAAACAATACAAGAACAAATTGACAAAATAAATAGAAAATTAGAAATTATACAAAAACAGCAAATACAAATCCAGAAGACTAATACTAAAATTTTAGAATTAGATAACACATTGGAAGGGGAAAGGAGTAGATCTGAATCAAAAGAAGAAAGAATTAGTGAAATTGAAGACAAATATTTTAAAACTAATCTGTTAAAGGAACAAACAGAAAAAATAATGAAAAATAAAGAAAGCAAGGTTAAGAATTATATTGGACACCATCAAGAAAATAACTTAAGTGTCATTAGAATTCCAGAACAGGAAGACGGAGAAAAAAAAAGGCACAGAAAATATTGTCAAGGATTTGTTGGAAGGAAACTTCCTAACTTCATGAAAAACAAGACGATATGCATTCAAGAACTTCAACGAATCCCAAATAGAATAGACTTCAAGAGAAAACCACCAATACATATCATAATCAAACTTTCCAAAACCAAAGACAAAGGAAGTATTATGAAAGCAGCTTGGAAAAATGAAAAGTCCCTTACTAAGGTGAACAAATATGGTTAAGTTCTGATGTCTCAGCAAAAAACATGCAGACAAGAAGGCAATGGAATGGCACATATAAAACTCTGAAAGAAAAAAATTGCCAGTCAAGAATGATATATTCAGCAAAATTAGCCCTCAAATATGATGGTGAAGCTAAGACATTTCTAGATAAATAGAAATTAAGAGAATTTATAAAAAGCAGGCCAGCCTTACACAAGATGCTAAATGGAGTCCTTTGGACAGAGAACCAACAGCTGCTGATAACAGCTTGAGATTAAGACACATGACAACATCACCCAGAAATCAACCAAGGTACAGAATTGTCAAAAAATAAAATAAATTTACAAGATTGTAAATAGGGAACCAAAGATGTCAATTTGTAAAGTGATGACAACTACAAAGCAAAAAGAAGGAATACATGATGTAGTTACAGAACTTCCAAATGAAGAAGTCAAGACAATATAAAGATAGAATGAACTATTTTAAACTTGGGAATATAATAATATATTACAGGGGAATATCAAATAAAATTGATAAATCTTCTCACCAAAATAGAAAAGAAGAAAAACATACTCACTAAACACCAAAACAACAACAATGAAAGAAATGAGAAAATTTGTAAAGGAAATGAACTCAGCACAGAAAAATATATGAAACAAATACCATACACGTACTGAAAAACAACACCACACACACACACTTAAAAAAAAAAGATAGCAGGCAAGATGGCGGACTAGGCAGAAGGATTGCACAGACCCTCTTCAACAAAGAAAAGGGAAACCAATTAATACAGACACAGAAGATAATCTTGGACCCCTGAGCCTTGAAGGAAAGGAT
>NW_006921743.1:4292874-4295800 GCF_000298275.1 Orycteropus afer afer
GACATGAGACAAAGTATATGTGAACTGCTGTATGAAAAGTGAATTTACTCTGTAAATCTTCACCCAAATCCTAAAAAAAAAAAAAGATAGCAGTAAATTCATATCTATCAACAATAAAACTGAATATAAATGTATTAAATGCACCAGTAAAGAGGCAGAGAGAAGCTAAATGGGTAACAAAACACAACCCATCAATATGCTGTCTATAAGAAATGCATCTTAGACACAAACACAAAAATAAACTAAAAATCAAAAGATATAAAAGCATATATCGAGCAAATGACAGCCAAAAATGAGAAGGAGTGACAATATTAATTTCTGGTAAAATAGATTTTAAGACAAAAACCAGGACAAGAGATAAGGAAAGGAATTATATAATGATGAAAGGATCAATTGAACAAGAGGACTTAATCATAATAAAGAGCCACACATCCAATGAAAGAGTCATGAAATATATAAATCAAATTTTAACAAAATTGAAAAGAAAAACAGACAACTCCACAATAACAGTAAGAGTTTTTAACATACCCAATGAAGGACAGATCAAGTAGAAGAAACTGAACAAAGATGCAGAAGGTCAAAACAACACAATCAACCAACTTGGCTTCATAGATGTATAAAAACACTCCATGCAACAACAGCACAATATAGATTCTTTTCCAGTAAACATCAAACATTCTACAGAATAGACAATATATTAGGCCACAAAGAAAGACTCTATAAACTAAAAAACATCAAAATACCACAAAGCATCTTCTCGGATCACAATTCTATAAAATTAGAAATCAAATTTTAACAAAATTGAAAAGAAAAACAGACAACTCCACAATAACAGGAAGAGTAAGAAAAAAATATCATGTACATGCAAACTGAATAACACCGTGGTCAAGAATTACTGAATAAGAGAAAAAATAAAATATGAAATAAAAGAAATTCCCTGAATCAAGTGAGAATGAACGCAACATATAAAAATATTTGGGACACAGCAAAAGCAGTGCTCAGAGGACAATTTACAATAAATATACAACATTAAAAAACAAAACAACAACAACAAAAATATCAACACCTTAACCTAATTCCTTCAACAACTAGAGAAAGAATAGCAAAAAGAGTACAGTCACCAGAAGAAAGAAATAATGATTTAAGCAGAAATACATGAAAGAGAAAAGCAATAGAGAAAATCAACAAGACTAGAATTTGGCTCTTTGAAAAGATTGATAAAATTGGCAAACCACTGGCAAATTTAAAAATTTTAAAAGAAGATGAAAATGATACAAATAAATGAAATAGGTGATGTCACAACAGAACTAAATGAAATAAAAAGGACAATAACAGAATACTATGAAGAACTGCACTTCAACAAATTTGAAAACCTAGAAGAAGTGGAGAAATTTCTAGAAACACACAGCCTACCCACACTTACACAATCTGAGGTAGAATATTTGAACAGACTCATCACAAAAGAAGAAATTGAACAAGTCACTAAAAAAAAAAAAAAAACTCCCAAAAACAACAAGAAAAATAAACTTGGCCCAGGCAGTTTCATTGGTGATTTCTACCAGTTAGAGAATAGCTAACATCAATTCTACTAAAACTATGCCAGAACACAGAAAAGGATGGAATATTCCTGAACTCATTCTATGAAGCAAGCATAACCCTGATATCAAAACAAGCCAAAGACATCACAAAAAAAATTAAAGACCAATATCCCATATGAACATAGATACAAAAATTCTCAACAAAATCCCAGCCAATAGACGCCAACAACATATCAAGAAATTAACACATCATAACCAAATAGGATTCATATCAGGTAGGCAAGAAAGGTTCAGCATTAGAAAAGCAACTAACATAATCCATCACTTAAATGAAACGAAGGAAAAGAACCAAATGATCATATCAATTGATGCAGACAAGGTATTTGACAAAACTCAACACCCATTCTTGATAAATAGGCTCAGCAAAATGGGAATAGAAGGGAAATTACTCAAGTAATTAAGAGCAAATACGTAAAAAAAGGAAAGAAAAAAAAAAATGGCCAGCATTGTTTTAAATAGAGAGAGACTGAAAACAATCCCCCTACAAACAGGAACCAGACAAGGATGTCCTTTATCATCACTCCTATTCAATATTGTATTGGAAGTTTTAGCCAAAACAATAAGGCAAGAAAGGGAAATAAAAGGCATCCAAACTAGCAAAGAAGAATTAAAACTATCTCTATTTGTAGATGATATGATCCTATGTGTAGAAAATCCCAAAGACTCAACAAGAAAGCTACTGAAAATAATAGAAGGATTCAGCAAAGTGCCAGGGTACAAGATCAACAAAAATCAGTCAGATTCCTCCACACTAACAAAGAGATCTCTGAAAAGGACATCAAGAAAACAATATCATTTACAATAACCACTTAGAAAATGAAATACTTAGGAATAAGCCTAACCAGAGACACAAAAGACCTATACAAAGAAAACTACAAAACGCTACTACAAGAAATCAAATGAGAACTACATAAACATAAGAATAAACCATACTCATGAAGAAGATGACTTAACACTGTGAAAATTCCAATACTAAAGCAATCTACAGATACAATCCAATCTCGATCCATCATCATTCTTTAGAGAATGATGAATGGAAAAACTAATCAACTTTACTTATTTATTTATGTTGTGCTTTGGGTGCAAGTTTACAGAGCAGAATTTGTTTTACATTCAACAGTTTGTGTACATTTGATTTCCAGCTCCAATATTGAGAGATTTGATGGGCAAAATATTGAATGATGCAGGAAACATTAAGAGAAGATGGCAGGAATACACAGAATCACTGTACAAAAAAGAACTGGTTGATCTTCATCCATTTCAGGAAGTGGCATATGATCTAGAACCAATGGCACTAAAGGAGGAAATCAAAACTGCAATGAAAGAAT
>NW_006921743.1:4297070-4304783 GCF_000298275.1 Orycteropus afer afer
TCAACAAGATGGGTTGACATGGTGGCTGTGATGATCGGCTCAAATACAGCAGGGATCATGGAGCTGGCACGGGATCAGGTAGTGTTTCACTCTGCTGTCCATGGGGTCGCTATGAATTGGAAATGACTCGACCGCAACTAACAACAGCAACAACATAGAACTGGTGACTACAGTGGCTTTTATGGAGTAGAACTTTGACTACATTTTCTTTAATTTTGGAACACTCCAAATTCTTCTAAATCTTGAAGCAGTTTATTGACTTACATTTTCTGATTTTTTCTGATCAGTTCTATCTGTATTTCCAAATTTATTGATATAAAATTGGCATAGCAAACTCTTGTAATTAAACTCTTTCTATCTCTAAAGCTGTGTCTTCTCTCTTTCTTAGATTTTGTGATTTGTGTGTGCTTGGGTAAGCACTGTGATGGGGGAGAGTGTTATTTTTATTTATTTATTTTTTTCATTTCATGTGATTAGAGTTTTATTTTCTTCATTCTTTTCATATTTTCCAAATTTTCTACAAAGATAATAAAATAACTTTGGAGGGAAGGGAAGGAAATGCAAACTTTATGTTAAAGGCTTTCGAATACATGCTATAGCTACCAATGTACACTGCTTAAGGGGAGTAGGCTGTTTGCTCCTGAGAGTATATTTTAAAACAATAGGAACAAATCCAGCTTATTCTGTGTGATTGTGATTGGCACAGGCATAAAATAGGGATATAAATGCCATTCATCTGTATCCTTGGATCCACTGATTCACCTCAGTGCATCCTGTGAATAAATGAATTTACACTAAATGAACTTATATTTTACAATTATTCCAATGACATAGTGAGAACCATTGCAAAGAGAATATATCCTAGTTAGCTACTCTCATATTAAAGTTAAGAATAGGTTGGAATATTCTTTTTTTTTTTTTTTTTTTAATTGTGATGTGGGTGAAAATTTACAGAGCAAATTCACTTTCCATACAACAGTTCACATACACTTTGTCTCATGACATTGACTACAATTTACCCCAATGCAACAGCTCCCCTCCCACTTCCTCCCTATAGTTACCTCTTCCTTGTGTCCATCCCTCCATGCACTCCTGCCCCCTGAGCTATATCCCTTCTTTCTCCCATAATTGATCTCTCCAAGGAGTGTATCTACCTCAAGTAAATGTTCAACTCATATGCCTGCCTTTTGTTTGGATGGAAGCCACAGGTGTGGGATCAATTCCAGACCTGAAGGGCAGGTAGGAGCCATAGTCTCAGGGGTTCCACCAGGCTCTATCAGACCAACAAATCTAGTCCCTTTTTTTTCCCCCCAAATACTTTTGAGTTGTGTTCCATATTGTTCCCCCTCTCTATCCAGGATCTCCTCCATAGATCTCCCTCCAAGTGGTTGACAGTGGTAGCCGGGCACCATCCAGCTCTTCTGGTCTCATAGTCATATAGATTGCAGATCTCATGGTGCACCAGTTGGTAGGACTAATTGTTTACATGAATCTTTGGTTTTCGTCATTCTTCTTTGCTCTCAATGAGGAGAGACCCATTGTTGCATCTAGACGGTTGCTTGAAAGCTTTTAAGATCCCAGTCACTACTCACCTAAGTAGGAGGTGGAACAATGTTTTGTGTGGTATGTTATGCCAATTGTGCTTGATGTCCCCTGTGGCTATGGTCCCGAGCCTACTCCGTCCCTCTGGGTAGCTGGCTGTGACCAAGAAGTGACCACAACCTTATCACTTGTCAGTTCTACTATACACCTGGGAATTCTTACAGATCATACAAATACACTTATAGGAACATTGTCTGCAAATCCTATACATGGTCTTGGGTACACTCCCTGCTGCATAGACATACCTAATAGTTCAACCTGTCCACCCATCTATCCACCCGTATACCCTTGTTTGCCTTTACTGACAATGCAACACAGTACTGTATGTGCAAAACGGTTCATCTTTGTTGTCTGTGAAAGTGTTATTTTCAAAGAACTAGATTTTGATCTCATGAATCATATCTACTGGATTTGTTTTTACTTAATACTCCAAAAACGATTTAGTTTTTGTTTGTTTGTTTGTTTGTTTGTTTGTTTGTTTGTTTGTTTTCTTTAAAATTTTGCTGGCCTTTTTCTAGCTTCATGAATGAAGTTGTTTTTGTTGTTGTTGGCTGTAATTGAGTTAGAGCCCTTCTCCTAATGACCCATGCACCATGAAAAAAATTCTGCCAGTTCTAGCCATCCGTATGTTTTGATGGGCATGAGACTGTTGAGATATAGGATTTTTATTGACTGGTTTTCTACCTCATCTGTTTTAGTCTGGAAGTTCTACTTAAATCTGTTCCAAATCACAGCAACATACAAGCCTCCACTGACAGCCAGGTGGTGGCTGCATATGAGGTACATTGGTCAGAAATAAAACTTGGGTCACCTTCATGAAAATCAAGAATTCTACCACTGGTACCCAAAGAATTATGTTCTTTGTTCAAATTTTTTGATCTTGTGTTTTTCTTATTAAATAATTTTAGGTATAAGTTTTACTCTAAGTGCTACCCTGGCTCTATATAATCAGCACTGATGCACAGTTCTGACCATTATGTTCACTTCTAAATATACTAGATTTAGTTCTGGCAGATAACTTTTTATAACTGAATTATTTCTATCTCTTATACCTAAGTAGTCATTTAGAATCTTGTGCCAATTCAAACTTTTGGGGAAAAACTAAGATAAGACTGCAGCTCTCCTGGTATTTCTTCCTTTATTTAAACAAGTTTAAATCCAAACCAATACTCACAGGGAAAATCATAACCACAAAGATAACTATCCAGGCTTGACTGGGTACTGAATATGGCTGAACCTGCCTTTTTGTTGTGGTTGTATAGGATATCTATATGCCTACAAGGAAGACCAGTTAATAATACTATTATTCAAATTTAAGCACCAACCACCAAAGCCAAAGATGAAGAAATTGAATATTGTTACCAACTTCTTCAATCTGAAATTGACCAAATATGCAATCAAATGGGAATGCAAAAGTTGGAAACAAAGAAGAATCACCAGCAGTTCGAAATTTTGGCCTTGGTGATAGAAATAATGTGGAGATTGCATGGTAGAATTTTTCAAGACCAATGATTTATTCATTATAAATACTTTTTTTCAACAACATAAAAAGTGGCTATGCATGTGAACTTTACCAGATGGAGTACATAAGAATCAGATTGACTACATCTGTGACAAGAAGCAATGGAGAAGCTCCATATCTTCAGCCAAAACAAGATCAGGAGCTGACTGAACATCAATAGCAGAACATAAACTGCTCATATGCAAGTTTAAATTGAAGCTGAAGACAATTAAAACAAGTCCACAGGAGCCAAAGTATGACCTCAAATATATCCCTCCTGAATTTAGAGACCATCTAAAGAACAGATTTGATGTATTGAACACCAATGACCCAAAATCAGAGTTATTGTAGGATGACATCAAGAACATCATCCATGTGGAGAGCAAAATGTTATTAAAAAGACTGGAAAGGAAGAAAAGACCAAAATGGATGTCAGAAGAGATTCTGAAACTTGCCATTGAATGGAGAGTAGCTAAAGAAAATGGAAGAAATAACAAGATAAAGAGTTGAAAAGAAGATTTCAAAGAGCAGCTCAAGAACACAAAGTCAATGATAATGAAATGTTCAAAGACCTGGAGTTACAAAAGGGAAGAACATGCTCAGCACTTCTCAAGCTGAAAGAACTGAGGAAAAAGTTCAAGCCTCAAGTTGCAATATTGAAAGATTCTATGGGCAAAATATTGAATGATGCAGGAAATCAAAAGAAGATGGAAGGTATACACAGAATCACTGTACCAAAAAGAATTGGTCACTGTTCATCCATTTCAGAAGGTGGCATATGATCAAGAACCAATGATATTGAAGGAAGAAGTCAAAGCTGCACTGAAGGAATTGGTGAAGAGCATGGCTCCAGGAATTGACAGAAGACCCACTGAGATGTTTCAACAAATGGATACCCCACTGGAAGCACTCACTCAGCTATGCCAAGAGATTTGGAACAAAGTTATCTGGCCAACTGAATGGAAGAGATCCATATTTGTACCCATTCCAAAGAAAAGTGATCCCACAGAATGTGGAAATTATCAAACAATATCATTAATATCACATGCAAGTAAAATCTTGCTGACAATAATTCAAAAGCCGTTTGCACAGTTATTGACAGAGAGCTTCCAGACATACAAGTTGCATTCAAAACAGGACATGGAATGAGTGATATCAGTGCTGATGTCAGATGGATCTTGGCTGAAAGCAAAGAATACAAGAAAGATGTTTACTTATGTTTTATTGACTATGCAAAAGCATTTGATTGTGTGGATCATAACAAATTATGGATAACACTGAGAAGAATAGGAATTCCAGAACACTTAATTGTACTCATAAGAAACCTGTACATAGACCAGAAGACTGTTGTTCAAACAGCACAAGGGGATACTACATGGCTTAAAATCAGGAAGGGAGAGTGTCAGGATCGTATCCTTTCACCATACTTATTCAATCTGTATGCTGAGCAAATAATCCAAGAATCTGGACTATATGAAGGAGAACTTGGCATCAGAATTGGAGGAAAGCTCATTAACAACCTATGATACACAGATGACACAACTTTACTTGCTGAAAATAGAACAATTTGAAGCACTTGCTGATGAAGATTAAAGACTACATTCTGAGTATGGAATACACCTCAATATAAAGAAAACAAAAATCCTCACAACTGGACCAATAAGCAGCATCATGATAAATGGAGAAAAGATTGAAGTTGTCAAAGACTTCCTATTACTTGGTTCCACAATCAACACCAGTGGAAGTAGCAGCAAAAACATCAGACACCATATTGCACTGGGCAAATCTGCTGCGAAAGACCTCTTTAAGGTGCTGAAGAGCAAAGATGTCTCTTTGAAGACTAAGGTGTGCCCAACTCAAGTCATGGTTTTTTCAATTGCCTCATATGGCATGTGAGGAGCTCTGGTGGTGTAGTGCCTAAGGCATTTGACTACTAACCAGAAGGCTGGTGGTTTAAACCCACCAGCCACTTCTTGGAAGGAAGGTTGGGCAAGCTACTTCTCTGATGATACCGCCTTGGAAACCTAAGGAGGGGTCGCTATGAGTTGGATCAGACTCAACAGCAGTGTGTTTGGTTTGGTTTGAGTGAGAGCTGGACAATGAATAAGGACCGAAGAAGAGTTGATGCATTTGAGTTGTGGTACTGGCAAAGAAAACTCAAAATACCATGGACTGCTAAAAGAACTAACAAATCTGTCCTGGAAGAAGTGCAGCCAGAATGTTCCTTGGAAGCAAGAATGGCCAGACACTGTCAGGCCTGTTTTGGTCCTATTTTCAGAAGGGACCATTTCCTAAAGAATGATATCATGCCTGGTAAAGTGGAAGGTCAACCAAAAAAAGCAAGGCCCTCCATGAGATGGATTAATACAGTGGCTGCAATGATGGGCTTTGATATAGTAAGAATTACAGGACTGGGCAGTGTTTCATTCTGTTCTACATAGGGTCGCTATGAGTCGTAGCTGACTTAACGGAACCTAACAACATTATGCACATAATCTACAATTTACCACTTTAACTATTTTAAAGTGTACAACTTAGTGGTATTTAGTAGTATATTCACAATGCTGTGCAGCCACCACTACTATCTAGTTGTCCAGTGTTTTCATTACCACAAAAGGAAAGCTCTACTCATTAAGCAATTGCTCTTTATTTCCCCTTTTCCCCCAGACCCTGGAAACCAGTAATCTGCTTTTGTCTCTATGCATTTTTTTATTCTAGATATTTCATGTACATAGGATCATACAATATTTGTTCTTTTATGACTGACTTATTTCACTCAGCATAATATTTTCAAGGTTCATCCATGCATTTACAAATATTTCATTCGTTTTTATGGCTGAATAATATATTATTATTGTATATATTATTGTATACATATATTATATATATATTATTGTATACATCTATATTTTAACTCTCCATTTATCCATTGATGGAACCTGCCAGTTTCTAGGTTGCCCAATCCTGAGGCTCACTGGGCAGAGGGCCCAGGCCAAACTATGGAGGCGGAGCCTGCTGGACCCTGCTAATGCTCTCAGCCACTCCACATGTAAATCCCATCACATATTTAATTCAATCAACTTACTTTGTCTTCTCCACTGGTCTTTGTATTTAACACCTCTTAGTTTCCCAGGTGGTTATCATGTATCTTATCATTCATACTTCCCTGGAGGTCTGAAAGCACCCTCCCCTCAAACCATAACTTTTGGGAAGTTCCTCAGCCCCTACCCCCACCCCATCTGTCTTGTAAGCCAAGTTAGCCTATCAAATTTTACAACCAGTTCTCTGCACTGTTTAGTATCTTTGACCCCAGTTGCTAAACAATTTTACCAGCTATGCAGCCATACTTGAAGCCAGCAGTTCATATCTGTCTGTAGTAGACTTGGCTTCATGAAATTATCTCTCCTATTATTCCATTTAGAATTTCTCAGCTCAGCAGAGTCTGCTACTTCCAGGTGAACAGACCACCTAATAGGTCACCCAGAGCAGGGTATACACACACTCGCACTGGAAATCCTCTGCACAGCCTGGCTGGTAAAATTTGAAGCTTCTTTTTTGCAACAGGTGGGGCAACAGTTAAGACAATCAGGAAACTAGATATGGTAATTCATGGACTGAATCTAGTAGTACTTGGACCTCTTAAATATCAAGATATCTGACAGCTGCTGAAGTCAGATTCTACCCAGGTTGCTCCTGCAGGCCCTTCCAAGGAGGTCATAGACTCCATGAACCTCCATCCTGGCAGGAGATCTGCAGCTTGGCCCCACTGGGCGGTCAGTTGTTAGGGGCCTAGGATAGCATGAGCCTGCCCATGAAGAAAGGGATGCCACCACAGCTCCCACATCCAGGGACATTGCAATCCTAGTAAGTACTTATCTTCAATATTGCTCTGGGGTCAAATGGGTCTCAGAATTAAAACTACACATTCCAAGAACTCCACCATGATAAATCCAGATAGCAATGGTGGGATGTGAGAATGCAGTGACCCCAAAGGTCCCTGTCTTAATCTATTAGTGTTGTTGTAACAGAAATACCACAAGTGGGTAGCTTTAAGGAACAGAAGATTATTTTCTTGTAGTTCTGGAAACTAAACATTTAAATCAGGGTCCTGACCATTCTGATTCCTTCCTTGTAGATAGTCCCAGGCATCCTTTGGTTCCTTAGCTTGTAAATGATCTTTACATGGTATTTCTCTTTCCCAATATGTGCCTGTGTCTCTGTGTCTATGCTACTCTTTATGTAACTCAGAAGTGATTTAAAATCCACCCTAAACTGGTGTTATAGATTGAATTGTGTCCCTCCAAAAATATGTGCTGATAGGAGCAGATACATGCATGCTAGTGTTCATCACAGCACTATTTACAATAGCAAAAAATGGAAACGACCTATGTGCCCATCAGTGGAAGAGTGGATGACCAAACTATGGTACATACACATACTGGAAGGCTATGTAGCACTAAAGAATAATGTAGAGTCTGCAAAACACCACATAATATGGATGAACTTGGAGGACATTATGCTGAGTGAAATAAATCAATCACAGAAGGACAAATATAGTATTAGTTCGTTGCTGTGGAGGGTCAAGGAAAGGTTTATATATGGAGGGAAAC
>NW_006921743.1:4305488-4306347 GCF_000298275.1 Orycteropus afer afer
CAAACCCACCAGCCACTCCTCGGAAGGAAGGTTGGGCAATCCTACTTCCATAGTGATACTGCCTCGGAAAACCCAAGGAGGGGTTGCTATGAGTCGGGGCCGACTTGATGGCAAAGCAACAACAACAACAGGCCTAAATTGAAACCCCATTCTGAATTAAACTAAAATCTGCATTTCTACTGTTTTAAAGAAACAATTCAATCTTCTTGTAAATGTGTAACTACTCATAACACAAAGAGAGCAAGAGTCAGGATTTCTAGCCTAGATGAGGAATTTTTTGCTAAAAGTTGTCAATTAAGAATGTTTCTGCAGCTAGCTTTAACAGAAGATGCCTTGGTTAAAAAGAAGAAAATAGAATTGATAATGATAAGATGGAGCCAGTGGCTATCTCATAACCCTGTGACCAAGATGAGGCAAATGTCAATTAATCAAGTCTCAATCAAACTTCATTTTCACTCACTGGGACCTTGTGCTCCATTTCTGCTAACTCTCTGTAAATCTGTAACAGATAAAGACATAAGCCTATTACCTTAAGATAAAGGGAGAGACAGACATACAGCTGTAACTCAAATTATTACTGACAGAGTGCTTTGTGAAACAAATCGCAGAATGTAACAAGTAAATCACTGGTGTTAACTGTTTAAGATTACAGTTTAACAAAACTCTCTAACTTTTTGCCATACTTTCTTCCCCTCTCTGTGCTTGGCTTTGTTTCACCTGATAAAAAATTCTCTGTCTGCAATTTGGAACACAATTTGCAACCTCTTTCCTGGATACTTGTGTGCCTCCCCATTTCATGAAATGTTTGTTCGTTTACTTATTTTATATATATATATATATATATATATATAGGATCTGG
>NW_006921743.1:4306925-4308712 GCF_000298275.1 Orycteropus afer afer
TATATATATATATATATATATATATATATATATGTGTGTGTGTGTGTGTGTGTGTGTGTGTGTGTATAAAGAGAGAAGATTGGGCAATCTTCCATAAGGATACTGCCTTGGAAACGCAAGGAGGGATCACTATGAGTTGAAATTGTCTCAATGGCAGTGACTTTGATTCATATATATATATATATATGTTTTCACTACACAAGGAGCACTAGATAAATTAGGACAATTGGTATTACTTGGACAGATTGACTGAATTTGGGGGGACACAACTCAATTCCTAACAGCTCCTCCGTTTCCATTTCTATCGGCAGGTAATTATTAATGATTATACAACCTTGTAGATGGAGACACTGTTTAATATTACCATTATAGAAAAGAGTAAAATAGGGTCCAAAGATATTTTTGAGAGTTCTCTAAATGCACTAAATTAATTAGGGAAAACATGAAACTGGAAAATAGTGTCTTAACCCAATTGAAGGAGTTTCCAAGGAACACTTGGAAATTTTTGTTCTTTTTGTTATGAGATCTGTTGCTGAGAAGAATACCGGAAAAGTGTTTCAGAAAAAGACTGAAACCAGTGAAGAGATGGTCTTTAAACAGACTTGAAAGAGGGAAGAAGTCAGGGGCAGGTATTGGAAAATACATATAAAGCCAATAAAAAGGGCTAAAGAATAAAGTTTTGCAACCTAGTGAATTTTGTTAATGATTCCTATGACCATGAGAATTGGGGGAGGGTTTGATGATGAGATTCAACCCTTAATTTGCAGATGAGGAATCTAGGACAAAAGCAATCCCTGACTCCAGGAACTTCAGCTCAACCTAGAAAGTTCTGGTTGTCTATTCTGGTCTCAAAATGGCACTGTTGATTCTCACAGAGCAGTGGGAGGAAAAATTTTCTAGGGACCGCCTTGGCACAATTTTCTCCCTGCTCTAATTTGCAAATGTGAGCTCAGGGAGAGTAGTCACTCAGGTAAACACCTAAAGACAGTAGAGTAAAAAAAAAAAAGCACAGCAGCTAATGGACATGTGTTTCAATTATACCAGACTGAAAACTTCCTGCCCAATGGTCCAGGGATGTGTCTTTGAGTCAGAAGTGCCAGCCTTGACACCTCTCAAGTGTGCATCACATAACAAGTGGGACCTCTGGGTCATTCAGGGGTGGCACTGCCCAGTTAATCATTCCTTATATCTATATGCCTCCTGAGGCTGCAGCCGCAGGGATGCAGGTGGGGAGAGAGAACCCAGGCATGCCCAAAGCAGCAGGATGGGAGAGCAGGATAAAGGGGATTAAAAGTCATGAAACTGGACAGAGGAGCAGTTAGCTTCAGGGATCCAGGTGAGGAAAGGGAATGCAGGCACACCCAAAGCAGCAGGACTGGAGAGCAGGAGAAAGGGGATTAAAAGGCCCAGGAACCAGGACAGAGGACCTGTCATCTGCAGGGATCCAGGTGAAGAGAGAGAACTCAGGCATGCCCAAAGCAGCAGGACAGGAGACCAGGAGAAAGGGGATGAAAAGCCAGAAACCTGGACAGAGGAGCAGTCAGCCACAGGGATCCAGGTGAGCAGAGAGAACTCAGGCATGCCCAAAGCAGCAAGAGAGGAGAGCAGGAGAAAGGGGATGAAAAGCCAGAAACCCGGACAGAGGAGCAGTCAGCCGCAGTGTGTTGGATTGGGTTCTCTAGAGAAACACAAAAACCAGCAAATTATATATATATAGAGAGAGAGAGAGAGAGAGAAAGAGAGAGAGAGAAATTTATCTTAGATAAATGGCTCACAAGTGTGTAGAA
>NW_006921743.1:4308812-4310165 GCF_000298275.1 Orycteropus afer afer
GAGAGATGGGGCCCGGAGTCGTCTGGTTCCCACAAGCGCAGCAGAGCTGGGAGAATCAAACTGACACGCAGGGTCGCCGTTCCCAACAAAGAAAGAATCCGAAAGCCTCCTCCGGGGCGAGCAGTGAGCTGCTTGCTCCAGGAAGCATATATTCCGGAATGCAGTTCTTCCAGTTTGTCCCTGGGATAGTATTTCAGGTAGGCCACACCCCTGGGGAAACTCCCCCTAGACTGGCCGCTTAGGACGCAGTCATGCGATCCATCATGGGAACCACCACTCACAAGTGGAGTCCAGCCAAGTTGACACATCTTCAACTATCACACGCAGGGATCCAGGTGAGGAGAGGGAACTCAGGCATGCCCAAAGCAGCAGGTGGGAGAACAGGAGAAAGGGGATTAAAAGGCCCTGGTGCTGGGACAGAGGAGCAGTCAGCCGCAGGGACCCAGGTAAGGGTGGCACAAGATGTTTCCATCAGGAAGACAAACTTGTCTGTCAGTTTGTCCTACCGTGGTGACGTGTTGATGTCAGTTTTGAGGCTGAGTCACTGGTGTTTCAAACCTAGCAGGATGCACATGGTGCACAGGTATCAGCCCAGCTTACATACTGAGACAGACTAGGAAGAAGGAAGAAGCTGTCCACTTCTCAAAGAATTGGCCAGGAAAAACATTGTGAATAGCAAAGAAACACTGATACATTACTGCGCAACTTTATGAATAGTCCAGTTAGGTTAGAAGGCTCTCAAAACAGGACTGGGAAAGAGCTGCATCATCTGAATAAACCCGGCCTTACTCATATGGATAAGGCAAAGCTTTTGAGACCTCCATTTGCTGATGTGGCACCACTCAAATCAAAGAGAAACAGCTGCAGACATCCATTAATCATTGGAACATGGAATGTACAAAGTATGAATATGGAAAATTGGAAGTTGTCAAAAATTAAATGGAACACAAAAAGATTGATATCTTTGGCATTAGTGAGCTGAAATGGACTGGATTGGCCATTTTGAATCAGACGACCATATGATCTACTATGCCGGGAATGACAGTTTGAAGAGGAATGGCATGGCATTCATTAACACAAAGGATGTTTCAAGATCTGTCCTGAAGTACAATGCTCTCAGTGATAGGATAATATCCATATGCCTACAAGGAAGACCCATTAATATGACTATAATTCAAACTTATGCCCCAACCACCAAAGCCAAAGATGAGGAAATTGAAGAATTTTATCAACTTCTACAGTTTGAAATTGACTTAACATGCAATCAGGATGTGTTAATTATCACTGGTGACTGGAATGCAAAAGTTGGAAACAAAGAAGAATCACCGGTAGTTGGAAAATTTGGCCTTGGTG
>NW_006921743.1:4311554-4320113 GCF_000298275.1 Orycteropus afer afer
TTGACTTTGCAAAGGCATTTGATTTTGTGGATCATAAAAAATTATGGATAACATTGAGAAGAATGGGAATTCCTGAACACTTGATTGTACTCATGAGGAAACTGTACCTTGACCAGGAGGCTGTTATTCAAAGGCACAAGGGGACACTCCATGGTTTAAAATCAAGAAAGGAGTGCGTCAGGGTTGTATCCTTTCCCCACATTTATTCAATCTATATGCTGAGCAAATAATGCGAGAAGCTGAACTATATGAAGAAAAATGTGGCCTCAGAATTGGAGGAAGAATCATTAACTCTCTTAAAGGAAAAATAAAAAATTAGAGGCACCCTCTTTGGATGGAATCAGATTATCGATTGACTATTGGGAAAGATTGTATATCTCACAGATGGATTTTACAATAAAACCACTCCTATATGCTCTTTTGACAATGTGTTCTTGCCACTTACCCAAGAAATGGAGTCTTTCTGTATCTGACAAAGGACTTATCTCCAAAGTTTACAGAAAACTTCAACACCTCAATGCCAAAAGTGGGCAAGGGACATTGTGTTAAACTGGGTTCTCTAGAGAAGCAAAACCAGTAAATCTTATAGAAAGAGAGAGAGAAAGAGAAATTTATCTTAGGAAAGTGGCTCACGTGCTTATGTTGTTGTTGCTGTTATATGTTGTTGAGTCAGACCCAACTCATAGCGACCCTTCCTTGGGTTTCTGAGGCAGTATCACTATGGAAGTAGATTGTCCAACCTTCCTTCTGAGGAGTGGCTGGTGGTTTTGAACCACCAGCCTTCTGGTTAGAAATCAAGTGCTGTAGGCATTATGCTATCAGAGCTCCCCACATGCTTATAGAAGCTGGAAAGTCCCAAGTTCTTGGATCAAACATCAAGCTGGAGGATTTTCCCAACTCACATAGCTGTAGGGACTGAGGAGCTCAAGGTTGGCAGGCAGTATACTTACTGGCTGTTAACTCCAAAGAATGACGAACCCAAGATCTCCAGGCCAAATAGTGTACTGTTAGCTTACGACAGTTCTAGGCAGCACAACAGAATCCTGATCCACAGAAGAGTGTTTCTTTTCCCAGGATGTCCATAAATACACTGGAAGTAGGCCACACCCCTAGGGAAACTCCCTTTCAATGAATTGGCTGCTCAAAATATATACATCTGATCCCATCGTGAGAACAACCCACATCACAATTGCTTAAACCACACAGAATTGTGGTCCAGCCAAGTTGACACACAGCTCCAATTATCACAGACATGAACAGAAACTTCACTAAAGACAATATGCTGATGACCAACAAACACATGAGGAATTGCTCATGATCATTAGTCATTAGAGAGATGCAAATCAAGACAATGATGAGATATCATCTCACCCCAGCAGTAATAGTAAAGTTCAAGAGGACAGAAAATAACAAATGCTGGCAAGGTTGCAGAGAGATTGAAACTCTCGTACACTGCTGGTAGGACTGTAAAATGGTACAACCATTATGACAAATGGTATGGCATTTCCTTAAAAAACTGAAAATAGAAATACCACTTGAACCAGCAATCCCATTACTGGGAATATATCCTAAAGAGGTGAGAGACAGGACATGAACAGACATATGTACACCCATGTTCATTGCAGCACAATTCACTATAGCAAAGAGATGGAAACAACGTAAATTCCCATCAACAGATGAATGGATAATCAAATTATGGTACATTTACACAATGGAATACTATGCTACATTAAAGAACAATGAAGGATACATGAATCATCCTACAATGTGGATGAACCTGGAGGATATTATCCTTAGTAAAATAAATCAATTGCAGAAGGGCAAATATTGTACAAGCCCATTACTGTAAAAAGTCAGGGAAAGGTTTGCTTAGGGAAGGGAACTCACTTTGTAGGTTACTGGGGATAGAAGAGAAGGGGAGGGAAAATTTTCAGATTTATTGGGGGCCACAGGCTGAGTTGGGGAGGAATGGTATGGAAAGGGTCTGTGACCAGCATGATAACACTGGAGAAAGGGAGGACACCAAATTGTGCACATAAGGTATAGACAACAAAGGCTAATACCAGTATATCCACAATACTACATTACCATTAACACCAAACACCAGGCTACAGATAAATACATAGACAACTGAGATCAGATGGGGGTCAGTGAACAGGAATATACTCTAGACCAATGATAGATTCAGTTGAGGCTAATCTTGCACAGATACTAGTGATACAAAATAACTGCAATCATTACAGAAGCAACAGAAGACAGACATGGAGCAATCTTTCATAGACAGCCAGACACCTTAGGAAAGAGAATCACCAGATCTGCTGACTCAGGACCATAATACTGGGGGACAACAGGCTCAACTGGCACAACATAATACATAAAAATCTTGTTCCACAACCTACTTTTGTGAGCAGTGACTGGGGTCTTAAAAGCTTTTGAGAGAGCACCTCAGATGCAGCTTAGTCTCCTATCATCAGAAGCAAAGAAGAGTGAAAAACAAGGGCAATCAGTCCTAAAACATGTTGGACCTTGAGACCAGAAGAGCTAGATGGTGCCCAGCTACCAATGCCACCCACTTGGGAAGGGATCAAAACTGGAGATCCTGTATAAAGTGGGAGGAAAAATATGGAACAGAATCCAAAAACGCAATAATGACCAAAATTACTGGTTGGATGGAGTCTGGTGGGACCCCCAAGACTATGGTCCTGGGATGAAACTTTGGGCCTGGGATAAAACTCACTCCCAAGGGTTGGCTCTCAGCCCAACAGTAATAAAATTTACATGCAGAACATCCAACCCAGTTTGAAGCACCCACCTACTCTACAGACATACATCCCTTGGAGAAATTGGCCATGGGGTACCAGACGGGGCAACATTCACATGGAGGAAAAGCTGGACAGACAGGAGTGCATAACTAAGAAGGGCAGAGGGGTGGTGGGGTCACTGGGAAGGGAGAGGAGAAGAGTGGGTTAGGATTGTGGATGGTGATTGGGGAGTGAAACCAAATATACACGAACTTCTAAATGTAAAACAAATTCTGCTCTGTAAATTTGTACCTAAAGCACAGTTAAAAAAAAAAGAAGAAGAAGAAAGAAATGGAGTCTTTCTCCATCTCCCTGTTCCCTCCTCCCAAACTTGAACAGATCTTTGTGACTAACTCTGTCAATAGAGTTCAACAGACAAGGCATTAGATGACTTTCTAAAGTTTTGCCTGGCTTACTCTCTCTTAAGATGTTTTCTCTTATAGCCCAGCCACCATGCTGAAAGAAGCCCAGGACATATGGGAGGGCACATGTGGAAAAGACTCCTGGGACTCAACTGTATAAGCAACCAGCTGACAACAAGCACCAATTTTCTAGCCATGTGAGTGCACAATTATGGTGCAGTGAATTACTTAATACAGCACTTCTAGCTATGCATGGTCTTGTGACTACCACAAAATTATAAGGAGGTACTATACAAACAAGGTATTTGTGGCCCACCAAGGAGATTGGACAGCTAGCTAATAATGCAAATAAGTGCATGGAACCAACACTGTGGGGGTGGGATCATGCAAATAAGGCGAATTAAATTCTAATGAGGGGATTAGACAGCTTTGCCATCCTACTAGTATTAAATGATAGCCAGTCCTAGAGCCGAAAAAGGACCTCACTATGGTCAAGAAAGAAAGGATGGTAATGGAGAGTGACCTTGGACCTGGGCTTCCTGTGCTGAGAAATTCCTAGATCTGGGAGATAGAGAGAGCTGTAACACCAGAGATGGCACAAGATGATGAGAAGCAGTGGCAGATAAACCATGACAGCATAATCGGAAGACTGCTGCAAGATGTCTTGGTGGGCTTCCCAGCCCGTGGAGCAAGGTGGGCATGCTGACACATGGAGTAAGAGAGCTGAGTGCCCTCAGGCAGAAGGCTTCCTGGCAGAGTAGGGTTCTTCCAGGTACTTGCTGACAGAGCTAGGGTTGGTGATCCACAGAGTGGGAGAACTGAGCACATTGGAGCCAACACTTACTTCAGGAGTGGGGATTCCCAGAACACTTAATGCCAGAACAAAAGAGCTTTCTAACACTTGCCCAAGCAGGGCAGATGCCAGGCTGAGGGACTGAGGGGTTGGAAAGCCAAGGGCCTGAGACAGGCATGTCTATGGGCATGGCTGAGAAGAGGCTATCCTGGTTGAAAAACTGTATCCTGAGTTATCCTTGATCCTGAATTGTACCCTGTTACTTCCCTAAGGTCTGTGAGTTCTAGGTGGCCATTGCAATGAATTATTGAACCTACCACTGAACCTAGAAGTACTGTGGGATGAACAGCTGATGTAAGAATCAGTTTTAAAAAAATTAAAAAAGGAGTGAGTTACTAAGCTTGTAGGGCTGGGACCATGGTCACAGTGGCTCAATTGGCTCAGCAGACAAAAATATTGTTCTATACTTACTTTGGTAAGTGGAGACCAGCGTCTTAAAAGTTTGTGACTGGGAGTTCAAAATGGAGTCAAGTCAGTGAGCAGCACGCTTTATCCCTCTAGCACCTAAGGTCTTGGAAAACTAGCCACAACAGTTTAAATTAGGAATTTCAGTGCTCTGAACAGCTCACAGATTCAGAGTACATCAAACACGGAAGAACAGAATTAGAGGAAAGGGACAGGGAGATTATTTAGGAAAGAGCTACTGGAGAAGGATGGACAGGCAAACTTACAGTTGCAACAGGAAGGGTAGCTCCCTCCCCTCCCAGCAGGTCACAGAGTAGACTGGGGTTAGACTGGGAGTCATCGTGCTTTTCTTTGTCACAGAGATCAGGACCGCAGGTCACTAGCAGGTGCTCTCCCGACCTACAGCTGAAACTACACGCATCTTTGGCACCACAGCTGGTCAGTATCACAGACAAACTCCAGAGCCGGCCATTAGCGATCTGGTGGGATTACATCAGCACCACAGGCAGATGGAACAGGGAGAGGGAAGAAACCACACTCCCGGGATTTTTGCCTTGGAGCCATTCTTTAGCGCTGTGGGGCCCTGGAGGCGGGATCTTTGAGTGTGCCTGAAATTGGCAGAAATTTGCGATACTCTAACAATAAGAATCTTTCCTGAGGTTGAGCTGCAGTCTTGCAAATAAATACGTCATCAAAAATAGCCTGCTAAAAGCCCTAGAAACCAACCCTAGCAACACCAAGCTTTCCTTCTTCCTCTCCTACCTTCTCTGCCAATATCTTCACTCACTCAATAGAAGAAAACATATTCAGCCAATTACCATAAAACCTCCTGCTTCAAACTCTAAACCCTCTTTATGACAAACAGAAATACGTATCCACACTACACACAGGGATTCTACCACCACAAAGAAAACAGCAGAGTGACCCAAAACACTTGAATAAAAAAAAAAAAAAAAACACCACTAGCTTCACCTTTTCAAAATATTAAATCATAAAACCAAGACAAAACAAATTAACACGTAACCAGCAGCTAGTGACAACCTAAAGAGACAGCGCTCTACCAGATTCCAGGGACTTAAGAAGAGGTTATGCTTTCCAGTAACCCCAACAACTCTCCGAAAGTGCACTGCACAACTGAAGAGGTCCTAGTCTACACTTTTTTTTTTTTTTCCTTCTTTCTCTCGCGTTTAACTCCATCCCTTGTTGGGTTTTTTTTTTGGGGGGCGGGGGGAGTTGTTTTGTTTTGTTCTGTTTTTCCTTTTGTTTTCTTTTGTATTGTTGGTTTGTTTCTTTGTTTGTTTTCTTTATTCATTATTCTCCTTCTCTACCTTCTTACTCTCAGTGACCTATCCCCAGATATTGCAGATTTATCTGTTTTCTTCTTCTCCCCCCCACCCCCACCTTTTTCTTGTTTTGGGTTACTGGTCCTGTGTGATTTCAGGGTGTATTTCTTGTCCATGTGCTTATAGTTTTTTCGATAGTTATTCAATTGTAATTTTTGCCTAATTGACTGGGAGACAACAACAGTCCTCATAAGATACAAGTACACCCACACCTCCTGCAACTTCACTTACTGAACAAGAACCAGCACCTCTTTCTCCACCAATGGGCCAATGATAAAAAGCACCAAGAAGAGCCTGAATCACCCTTGGCTGCTGTTCACAAACAGTTAACAATGATCTTAATACAATACCATGATGCCTCAGAAACAACAGACTATCACAGCACACACAAAGAAACAGGATAAAGTGATAGAAACAAGAGAACAGGATACAGACCCAGAACACATCCTTGAGGAAGAAGCAGCATTGGAACTCTCTGATAAGGAATTGAAAAGAATTATATTTAGGTATCTTCAAAGGATTGAGAGACAGACCAAAGAAAACAGAGAAAAAAGAAGAATTTTGGATGAAAATACAAGAACAAAATGACAAATTAAATGAAAAAATAGAAATGATTCTAAATCTACAGATAGAAATCCAGAAGATTAATACTAAATTATTAGAAATAGATAATACATTGGAAGGACAAAGGGGTAGAATTGATGCAATGGAAGACAGAATTAATGAGATGGAAGAAAAATACCTAAATACTTCTTTAGAAAGGGATCATTCAGAAAAAAAATCAAAACAAAATTTAAAAAGCCTAAGGTTCATGTGGGATACCATCAAAAGAAATAATCTACATGTCATTAGAATTCCAGAACAGGAAGAGAAATATAAAACCACTGAGAAAATTGCCCAAGATTAGCTGGAGGAGAACTTTCCTGGTATGATGAAAGAGGAGAACATATCCATTCAAGAAGTCCAACTAACCCCAAACAGGATAGACCCCAAAAGAAAATCACCGAGACATATCATCATCAAACTCACCAAAACCAAGGACAAAGACAGAATCCTGAGAACAGCATGGGAAAAACAAAAAGTTACATACAAAGGTCAGCCAGTAAGAAAAAGCTCTGATTTCTCAGCAGAAACCATGCAAGCAAGAAGGCAATTGGATAATATATATAAAACCCTGAAGGAGAAAAATTGTCAACCAAGAATTATATACCCGGCAAAATTGTCCCTCATATATGATGGTGAAATTAGGAGATTTCCAGATAAGCAGAAACTAAGGGAATTTGTTAAAACCAGACCAACCTTACAAGACATGCTAAAGGGAGTCCTTTGAACAGAGAATCAAAAATAGCAAATAACAACCGACCATTAATACACAAGATGACATAACCCAGAAACCACAGCTATAAACATATCCAAAGCAAAAAGAGCTTACAAAACTGTAAACAGGGAACCAGAGACATCAATTGGCAAATGAGGACAACTACAAATGAAAAGAGGGAAAAGACTGTGTAGTTACAGAACTTCTAAATGGTGAGGAAGTTAAGAGAGTTGCAAGACAGAGCACTGCTCTAAACTCAGGGGAAAATTATAAATCATAGGGTAACCTCAAAGAAAAATGATAACCTTTCACATCACAATAAAAAAGAAGACAAGCAAAAATACTCAGCAAATACTAAATCAACACCAACAAAGGAAATGATAACAGGATTAATAAACTTAATGAGCTCAGCACAGAAAATAATATGGAACAAAGGAACCAGGGACACCATGAAAAACACATAACTAAATGACAACAACCAAATCATACTTGTCACTAATCACACTGAATGATAATGGATTAAATGCACCACTCAAGAGACAGAGAGCTGCAGATTGGATAAGAAAAGAAAACCCATCAATATGCTGCCTACAAGAGACACACCTTAGAGATAAAGACAAAAATAGGCTAAAAATCAAAGGTTGGAAAAAGATATCAAGCAAAAGGCAACTGTAAGAGAGCAAGGGTGGCAATATTAATTTCTGATCAAATTGACTTTAAGACAAAAACCACCATACAAGACAAGGAAGGACATAATATAATATAATGGTTAAAGGATCAATTGATCATGAAGATATAACCATAATAAATATCTATGGACCCAATGCAAGGCTCCAAAAATACATAACTCAGACTTTAAAAGATTTGAAAAGCCAAATAGATGACTCCACTCTCATAGTGGGAGATTTTAATACACCACTTTCATTGAAAGATAGAACAACTGGAAAGAAAATCAATAAAGATACAGAAGAGCTAAATAATACACTCCACCAATTAGGCCTTATATACATCTACAGAGCACTTCACCCAACAGCGACACAATATACATTCTCCTCCAGTGCACATGGAACATTTTCCATGATAGACCATATGTTAGGCCATAAAGCAAGCCTTCATAAATTTAAAAACATAGAAATACTGCAAAGCATCTTCTCAGATCATAATGCTATCAAATTAGAAATCAACAATAAGAAGATCAAAAGAAAAAGAGTAACACATGGAAACTGAACAGCACCCTCCTGGAGAGAGACTGGGTAAGAGAAGAAATAAAAATAGAAATTCAAAAATTTATTGAGTCAAACAAGAATGAAAAGACAACATACCAAAATCTTTAGGACACAGCAAAAGCAGTGATCAGAGGCCAATTTATAGCAATACAAGCACACATCAAAAAAGAAGAAAGAGCCAAAATCAACACTTTAAACCAACATCTCCAACAATTAGAAAAAGAACAGCAAGAAAAGCCCACAGTCACGAG
>NW_006921743.1:4323222-4335421 GCF_000298275.1 Orycteropus afer afer
TTTTGATTTGGGTGAAGAAAAAGGCAATGTACCAAATGTGAGTGATCAATATAGTGGCATTGAGGAAGAGAAAGACATAGAGAGGTACATGGGAAATACAGACAACAAAGATGAACACTTTTGAACATATAGTACGGCATCCTCAGTGAAGGCAAACACAGGTATATGAGTGGATAGATGGATGGAAAGGCTGAAATATTAGGTATCTATATGAAATGGAGAGTACATCCAAGAACATTTATAGGGTTGGCAGACCATGGTCCAATAACTTTATGTGTATGATCTGAATTCCCAGGTATATAATGGGGCTGACAGGGGGCAAGGTTGTAGTCACCACTTGGTCACAACCAGCTATCCAGAGGGACTGAGTATTTGAACCTGTGGGTTCGGGACCATAGTCGCAGAGGATATCAAGCTCAATTGGCATAACATACTACACAAATCATTGTTCCACCTTCTACAGTGGCTAGCAGCGACTGAGATCTTAAAAGCTTGCAAGCTGCCATCTAGATGCAATGATGGGCCTCTCCTCATCCAGAGACAAGAAGAATGAAGAAAACCAAAAATTCATGGAAACAATTAGTCCTAGCAACTGGTACACCATCCAATCTGCAGCCTATACGACTATGAGACCAGAAGAAATAGACGGTGCTTGGCTACTACTGTCAACCACTTGGAAGAGGATCTTTGTAGGAGATCCTGGATAGATAGGGGGAACAATGTGGAACAAAACTCAAAATCATTTAAAAAAAAAAAAAAAAGCAGGGAACAGGTTTTCTGGCCCAATGGAGCCTGTTGGAACCACTGAGACTATTGCTCCTAGCTACCCTTCAGGTCTGGAATTGAGTGCACACCTGTGGCTTCCAGCCAAGCAGTAGACAGATATACTAGTTGAGCATTTACCTGAGTTAGATACACTCCTTGGAGAGAATAAGCAAGAGAGAAAGAAGGGCTTCTCAGGCACAGGGAGACAGCTCAGGGGGTAGGAGTACATGGAGGGATGGTCACAGGGAAGCGGTACCTATCGGGAGGAAGTAGGAGGGGAGATGTTGCACTGTGCTAAATAGTGGTCAATGTCATGAGACAAAGTGTATGTGATCTGCTGTATGGAAAGTGTATTTGCTCTGTAAATTTTCCCCAAATCACAATAAAAATAATAATAATGTTGTTGTTGTTGTCGTTATGTGCCGTCGAGTCATACCCGACTCATAGTGACCCCTCCTTGGGTTTCCAAGGCAGTATCACTATGGAAGTAGATTGCCCCATCTTCCTTCCGAGGAATGATAATAATAATAATAATAAAAGTAAAAATTAAAAAAAAAAGTTTGTGACTGGCCATCTAAGATGCAACTATTGCTATCTCTCCTCGTCTGGACAAAAGTGAAGAAAATCAAATAGGCATGGAAAGTTAGTCCAAAAGACTAATGGACCATGAGAGTCTCAGCCTATATGATCCTGAGAACAGAACTAGATGGTGCCCCGCTACGAATGTGAACCCCTCAGAAAGGGATCAAAATTGGAGATCCTGGGTACAGTGGTAGAGAAATTAATGAGAAAAATTTAAAAACACTTAAAAAATGCAAGTTTACTGCTTGCATAGAGACTGGTGAAACCCCCAAGACTATGGCCATGAGTCACCCTTCAGGCCTGGAATTATACTCACTAACAGGGAATTAACTCTCAGCCAAACAATAAACAGACATACAAGCTGAACAACTATACCTGGGAGATGAACTCCTTAGAACAATCAACCATGGAAGATCAGAAGGGCAGCATTTGCAGAGGGAGAAAAGTAAGGAGACAGGAATACATAGGCAAGGACACAGGGAAAGGGTAACCGCAGGGGAGGAAGTGGGAGAAGAGCTGTAACACAGGGGGGGATGTAACCAGTATCATAAAGCAAAATGTGTATGAACTGTTGAATGTAAAACTAATCTACTTTGAAAAACTTCACTCAAATTACAATAAAAAGTTAAAAAAAAAAAAAAAAGTTGGAGAGGAGGTATGTCTGATCTCCACCTCGTAGCAATTAATCGTGGTCTGATGGTGATGGTGATTCTCTCTCCTCCCTTCTTGTGAAGTTAGAGGACGTCAGATGCTCCCTCCTCATCATTTTTACAAGAATCTTAGAAGTGGAACCTCAGCCTCAATGAAGCCATCCCAGCTCACACTGCAAGATCCGGGAAGGCTGTATTTCACCAGAGAAACAAGAGCTAAAGTTTCCCATTGGTTTCCCACCTTCAGAAACTCCTGAATTGGAGGAGGGGAGGGAGGGTGTCTCCACAGGGGCTTCTTCATGGCTTATTCCTTGTCATAGAAAACTTCTGAAACAGCTCTCAGTCATGCCCACCGCTTGGTATTCACACCTCTCTGCATATGTGCTTTGTGTTTATATGTGTATTTGTGCATGTGTGTGTGTGTGTGTGTGTGTATAGGCTGAACCTAGTGACTTACTTCTAATGGCAAAGATGGTAAAACATCATTTCCAGATTAGGCTGCAAAAGACAGTGAAATCAGTCTTGCTTTCACTCTCCCTCTTTTTTTCTCTCTTGCCTTCTCAGCTTACTTGCTTTGAGGACGCACTAGTGAAGGCTCAAAAAGAATGAAGGAACAAATTATTTGAAGTTTCAGGAAAGGACATCTTTGTTGCATAGTGGCAGAAAGATCATATAGAAAGCAAAAAATGCACCTAATGAACTGTGTCATCTTGATAAGGAGGCTGTCCAGCAAAATGCTGATGTTACTGCCTGGTTTCTTCTTGCTACTTATAATAAAATATGAATGTTGTTGTTGTTGTTATATGCTGTCGAGTCAGACCTGACTCACAGTGACCCCTCCTTGGGTTTCCGAGGCTGTATCACTACAGAAGTAGATTGCCCAACCTTCCGTCCGAGGAGTGGATGGTGAGTTTGAACCATCAGCCTTCTGGTTAGCAGTCAAGTGCCTCAGGCACTATATAGGATGTGTTAAAGGGGAAAAAAAATGTTTGTTTCATTTAATGAGTCTACAGCTTGAGAGGTCTGTACTCATGGAGTTGTATGTACTTACACCTCACTTACTCCTGGCCTTGATTTTGATAACAAGATTCTGGACTTTGGGTGCAATAATGCAATGAGACTTTCATGGACCTTGTAGAAGAATATAAATCACTAGGGACCCAAGGGAAGATTGGGGTAGGCAGCTTCTAAAATGGCTCCCAATGATCCCTATCTCATGGTATTCACACCCTTGTACAGTCTTCTCCCCATGTGTGTGTGGCTGGACCTGTTGAGTTTCTTCTAACAAACAGAATAGAGCAAAGGTGATGTGATGTCACTTCCCAACTTAGGTATAAAAGAATGACTTCTGTCTTGCTTGAGCTCTCTTCTTGGCTTGTAGATAGATAGATGGATATAGATAGATAGATAGATAGATTGATTGATATAGATAGATGAGAGTGAGAGATGATAAAGCAATAGAGAGATAGATAGAAATAATTATCTCTTCATTCTGAAATAGAGGGTACAAGAGAATGAGAAAATGCCTATAAAGTGCAAATTCTGGCAAAGGTTCAGCCTCAGCTGGACCCCATGGGAGTTCTGGGACATGAATCATGAATCATGATTTCTTCCTCCTGCTCTAATAAGTCCTTGGCCACCAACCACCCTGGGGTATTATAAACCCACTGTCCCTTCTTGCTCTCTCTGAGGGCAAGCAAAACTAACCCTAATACTCCAAGTGCAGTTCCTGATGATTGGTTACAAGTGAGAGCTGCTAGTAGCAAAATACAGAAGCTAGAGGACTAACTTGCAGCTCTGTGAAAGAGATCCTAGGAGACCAGACAAAACACTGGCAGGGCCCACTAGTTTCTGGGGTGTGGTGAGAATTATACAAGCTGAATGTAACTGTCCTGGCCAAACTGCATTCACATTGTACCACACTCCCTACTGACATTTAAAGCAGCAGAAAAAAAAAAAAAAAAAAGTTGTGAAGGGCCAGGCAAGAAAGCACTAGGATCCTGGCTCCCAGATGCCCTGTTAACTGAACTGTTTCAGCTATGCTAACTAGTAAGGAGCTCTGGTGGCATAGTGTCTAAGGCATTTGACTAAACTGGAAGGTTGGAGGTTCAAACCCACCAGCCACTCCACAGAAGGAAGACAGGGCAATCTATCTCCATAAAGATTTACTGCCTTGGAAACCCACAAGGGGTCACTATGAATCAGAATACACTTGATGGCAGTGTTTTATTGTTTGTTTGTTTGTTTTTGGTACTAACTAGTTACCATAAAACCAACCAGAAAGCATGGAGGCACCATGAATGTCACAGTAGAACTGTGCTGTGTTACCTAGGGTTTTCAATAGCTGATTTTTTGGAAGGAGATTACCAGGCCTTTCTTCTGAGATGCCTCTGGATGGACTTATCCAGGAAATATACATAATAATGGGATTGCTAAGGAGCTCTGGTGGTATAGTGGCTAAGACATTTAGCTGCTAACCAAAAGGTCAGTGGTTTGAACCCACTAGCTGCTCCATGAAAGAAAGATAGGGCAGTCTTGTAAAGATTTACAGCCTTAGAAACCCAATGAGGGTTGCTGTGAGTCAGAATCAACTTGATGGAAGTGAGTTTGTTTTTTCGTTTTTTTATAGGATTGCTGAATTAAATGGTATTTCTATTTCCAACTTTTTAAGGAATCACCATAGCATATTTCACAGTAGTTGCATCATCTTACAGTCCCAGAAAAACCTTTTTTAGGAGATAAGAGATAAACACCAAAGCAATCTGGGATCCCAGATGACCTCATGGAGCAAACTGCCCCGCTGGCCCAGCATTGCTTGCCTCTGTATTTTGGAATCTTTTTGTCATAACAGCTGAGGCTGTACTCTAACTCATACACATTGTTTGTTAGCCAACAAATAAGAAAAGAACCAAGCAGAGAGGAGTACTTTTAAAATAACCACAAGAAGAAGCATCAAAAGCCCTCAGCATTGGACTGACACTTGAGTCCCTAAGCACAGAGATAAAGCAGTTGCTTCACAACCCTTTCCCCACAAAATGCCCTCCTCCTCATGCTGCAGTATCACTCCACAGGAAGGGGTGTAAGGAAACAGCTTTGTCTACACTGAGGCCAAATAACTTCCCAAATGCATCCTGTCAAACACTTTTACACTGGATTTTAATGCCTGGACTATCTCACAGGAAATATAATCTGCATGACCGTGAATCACTAGGCCTGAACTCAGCAAAACGCTGTTTTGTCAGAAGTGTTTCATGTCTAATGGGACCTCTTTTCTTGGAAACAGGAAGTCATTTACAGCCAAGAATAAATAAACTCAGCACCAAAACAGTTCTTCACACAAATTTCTCGACAGATTTAGCTGACATGTAGTCATGGGCCAAACTTGGCCTTTAAATCCTTTTCTGTTGACTCTTCACTACTGAGAGGAGAAGAGCTAACACTGCCTGCCTGACAAAAAAAAAAAAAAAAAAAAAACCTCACTAGGCTGCCTCTGTGACTCCATTCATATCCTCCCTCCCACCCCTTTGTGATTTGGTGTATGTAATCCTGAGCAGCAACATAGAACATGGTCTACATGGAAATCCCAGTGATACTAACAGCTCATGTTGACTGATCTAGTCTGTGAAGGAGTATACTACTGTGATGAATACCATGAGCTGTAGAATTGTAGGCACATCACTTAACCTCTCTAAACTTCAGCTGATAGCAGTGTGTGCTGCAGACATGAAGTGAGGACATCATTTAGGACATTGAAGAGCTCAGTAGTCTCTTCAGATGACTTCAGACTTGGCCACAGCATCAGAAACCTCAAGGGAGGACTACTCAGCCAGACCCAGTCAACCCACAACACCATGGGAGAGAATAATGAATTGTTGCTTTAAATCCTAAGCTTTTGGATATTCTTTTGATTCAGCAGTGGACAATCAAAACAGTTAAGAAGGCAATAAACAGATGATAAGGTGATAGGGAGCAGGACTTTAGGTCTTTTGGGAGGAGGAAAGTTTTCTCTAAAGAGATGACATATGAGCCAAGATTCGGGTAACAAGAAGTCAGGCATGCAAAGGTCATAGAGAAGTATAGGAATAGTTATGTGCAAAGTTGATGAAGTGGAAGGAGCTTGACACAGGGGTGATGCAGGGCAGCTGAGATACAGAGTGGAACAGACTGGAAGGGGCCAGAAGGTGCTGGACCTTGACAGCCAGGGTAAAGAGTATATTAGAAATTTATTCTAAGTACCATGATAACCTTCAGAAGGTGGTGTGGCCTGACTTGACTGTCCACTCTAGCTGCCAGAAAGGATTGGATATGGGGACTAAAAGAAAGAAAAATGGAAGCAGTGAGGCCACATGGGGCAAAGAGTAACAAATATTCCCAGAGCCAACTGCTGACAAGCTCATTTCTTTTGGGGACAGCTTTCATCAGAGTTTGTGACAGGATCAGCTCTGTCAGTAGAGCAGAGCCCAACCCACATGGCTAACTACCTCAAGCCTGTTAAGGATTGAATGGTGTCTCAAAATATATGTATTGGAGTCCCAGCCTTTATATATGTGGATGTTTGGAAACAGTATTTTCTTTGCTATATTAATGAGGTCATAACACTGTAGGGTGTGTCCTAAACCTAATCACTTCTGAGTTTTAAGAAGCAGCATAGACACAGAGACAAGTAAGCACATACAGGAGAATGATAAATGCTATCTGAAGATTATGGAGGAAGATGAGTCGACAAGCCCACAAACTCTAAGAACTGCTGGCTACTGAAAGCAGAATTAGACAAGGAAGGATTTCTCCTTAGAGCCACACACTAAATTAGAATTTGCAGATTCCTGAACTGTGAGAAAATGAATTCCTGGTCTTTAAACCCACAGATTGTAATATTTCTGTTTCAACAGCACTAGGAGACTAAGATAGACCTTTCCAAGTTTCTGTGAACCACACTTCCTTGGGAACTCTCCACACTCAAAGTAAAAGCAGATCTTGTATTCCTGAAGAAAATGATCCTAGCCTGAAGAGCCAGTTTATTTTAATAGAAATCATCACTTAGTGATGATGCACTTCAGGGATGGAAGAAAAAACACAAATATTTCATGAAATTGTAGCTTAAACTCTTACTCCAGACCTGACTTTAAAAAAAGAACATTGTAGCCTTGCTAATGCTGACTTCAAATACTTTGTAATGTGAGAAAGTTTCATTCATATTCACCATAGAAGAACTTACTTCTAAGTAAAACACTTAGGCAACACCCTGACAAAATAGTAACTTTCAAACTCCTTGGACCATAACCACAGAATGAAAAGCACTTTACATGACAACAAAGTACACACAGACATATGTAGACCTATCTCTAACATGGAAATAAAAGTTTTACAAAACGGATCTTACTATATAAGACGCACTTGTATAGCTATCTGCTCTGATCTTCTATACATTGAAGAAAGAAAGAAAAAAGACAAAAAAATTACTGGTAATGACCCACTAATGGCTTTCAATCTAAAGTTCAAAAAATGCTGTTCTAATCAGACCAGGTTCTGAACTCCATGACCAGATCTGCTCATCACCCTCTGGGGGTGCCAAAATCCACTGGATTTAACTATCCTAGGAAGATTAAGGAGATTGAGCTTTTCTTCCTCTGGTGAACAAACTAATGTGGTCAATCCCAAAAAGAAGCAGAGTAAGGAGTTTTTTGAGGCCAGCTCCATCTCACACTCTTGACACAGCTTAGAGCCTGAGTCAATTTCATTACTGAAAATAAGCCAAAAAAACAAGAACAAAACCCATTGCAGTCAAGTTGATTCTTACTTGTAACCACACTATAGGACAATGTGCAACTGCCCTATAGGGTTTCCAAGGCCATAAATCTTTACAGAACCAGAGTGCCACATCTTTCTCTTGTCAGATAGCTGGTGAGTTTGAACTGCCAACCCTCCTAATTTGGCCATAACTGAAGAATTTTAAAATGTGAACATGAGCCTTTCACCCAGCACAATCCATGAATAATTTATAAGGGGATGTTGAAGAACATTTTCCAATGTGGCAATTAAGGCTAAATTTTTCAATGAAAACACCCTTGTTGGGTGGATTTTCAAATCACTATTTGAATACCAAATAGATCAATCCCTGCAAAGTGCATAAGTAGACCAATCAGAGAGAAGGTTGCAACCCAATCAATCATTTTTGGCAGGATTATAAACTCAGGGCCAGAAAGGCCATATATAAGAGAAACCTATTATACTGTACCTTGGAAGGAAGATGGGGCAATCTACTTCCATAGGGATACTGCCTCAGAAACCCAAGGAGGGGTCACTATGAGTCACGTCCGACTCAATGGCACATAACAACAACAACATTACACTGCAAGGTGTTCTAAAAAAAAAAATTGCTTCAAAATTTGGAAATAGAAATACATTTGACCCAGCCATTCCATTACTAAAGAAGTGAGAGCCATGACAAGAACAGATATATGCACACCCATGTTCATCACAGCACTATTTACAATAGCCAAAAGATGGAAACAACCTAGGAGTCCATCAGCTGAGGAATGGATAACCAAACTATGGTACATACACACAATGGAATACTATGCAGTGCTAAAGAATATAATAATGTAGAATCTGCAAAACACCACATAACATGGATGAACTTGGAGGACATTATGCTGAGTGAAATAAGTCAATCACAAAAGGACAAATATTGTATTAGTCCATTATTGTAAAAGTTAAGGAAAGGTTTATCTATAGAAGGAAATTTTCTTTGTTGGTTACCAGGGGTGGGAGGGGAGGGGAGGGAACGCTCTTAGATAGATAGCTTTTAAAAGTCTCATACAATAGATTAAAAGCTATTTGTATTTCCTTGTCTGAGAACTATTTTTAATATCTTTTCTTCCTTTACCTTTTGAATTTTTTATTTTTTGTTATTGATTTATAGTAGTTCTTTATATATGAAGAAATTTAACCCTTGGCCTACAATAATAGATGAAAATATTTCTCCAAATTTTCTTTGTCTTTTGACTTAGCTAATGCTAAGTATTGTCCACATTATTTTATTTTTAGATGCATCAATCTTTTTATGGTTATATAACTTTTGGAGGAGCTCTGGTGGCATAGTGCCTAAGGCATTTGACTGCTAACCAGAAGGCTAGTGGTTCAAACCCACCAACCACTCCTCGAAAGGAAGGTTGGGCAATCTACTTCTGCAGTGATACTGCCTTGGAAACCCAAAGAGAGGTCGCTATGAGTTGGATCTAACTTGAGGGCAGTGGGTTATAACTTTTGGTTTTGTTTCTTTCTTGAAAGGCCTTCTTCAATCCAGCATTATTATTACAATACTGACAAGAAGAATTTTCCTGTGTTATGCTGGGTGGATGGAATTACATGTGATTTTTTTTTTTTTTTTTTTTTTATGAATTCCTTTAGAACTGTTACATACTATCACATTTATTTATTTAAATTTAAAAAAAAAAAAAAAAAGTCATAGCCAGAGCACTCTATTAATGCTTCTGAAATGTTTTAGAACCACATCAATAGTATCAGTGCAGAGTGCATTTCCCACATCATGAATGAAGACCAAGCCCCAGGATTCATCACCTGCACAGCCAACCCATGAGTGTGAAAGGGGCCCTAACAACAGATACTCATTATCCTGCTTCTTCTTAAATCTCACAAAGTCAACTCATTGAACTGTAGTAATAAAGACCAGGAAAGCTGGTAGGAGTTGCAATGGTTAAACAGTTGGCTACTAAGTAAAAGATTGGTGCTTCAAACCCACCCAGAGGCCCCATGGAAGAAAGACATGACAATTTGCTCCCATAAAGATTACAGCCAAGAAAACCCTATAGGATATTTCTACTGTGTCACATGGAGTCACTATGAGTCTAAATCAACTTGAAGACACACAACAGGTAAAGACAGCTGGCTCTCCACATCCCAACTTGCCCATAAAGTTGCTATAAAGTATGTGTCATCAGCAGTTTGTATTATAATGTTTTTTCTTTCTTTTGTAGTTGCTGTTATTAATCACCATCGAGTTGGTGTCCACTCATGGCAACCTTATGTCTAACAAAAGGAAGTATTGCCCTGTCCGCCACCATCTTCTTCTAGCACTACATCAGGTAATATTCTGTGAACTATAGAGTTTTCATTGGCTAATTTTCATAAGTAAACTGCCAAAACTTTCTTCCCACCCTGTCTTGGTCTGAAAGCTCCACTGAAACCTTTCCACCATTGGTGATGCTTCCTGTGTTTGCAATATGGAAGACACAGCTTCCAGCACCATACCAACATGCAAGTCACCACAAAACAACAAACTGACAGAATGTTGGTGGTTGTGGTAGTGTGGCCCCCAGATCATAAAATCTCCCAGCCTGCAAAACCTGGTTTCACTCAAGTGGTCTAGTTAGGAAGCACCAAGTAGTATCTTGCACTGATATGAGACCCCAGGAGAATCCACAAGTATGTATATCTTAGATATCCACTAGGTCAAGCTAGAACTAAAATCATTCCTGCAGCATGCAACAAATTAAGGAAATGGAATTTAGTAGGCAAACAAGGGTAAGAGTTCTAGTTAATATTTAGGCATTCAAGAGGTAGGCCAACAATCTAAGTGGCTGTCCTGAGTGGATGTCAGTGCAATTTCATGGGGTCACACTGGCCTCCACCATCTAAGTAGCTTTGGGAGACAAGCTGAGCTTCCAAACTCTGCTCTTCCTCATGGGTGGGCTCAGTAAATCAGCCAGAAGGCCAAGACACCCCCACATATAGTTCATCAGCCCAGTGGGGTTCCCACACTCACTTCACCTGGCTTGAACATGAAAGCAGTCTCAGGGCTTTTCCAAGAAAGACTTGAGTCTGCCTGCCAGGGGAAATTATAGCACAGTCCCAGGAACAAAGTTGACTTCAAACAGCCTTGACTTTCTGCCCATTATCACACGCTACACACCCCCAACCACTTCCTGTTCTTCTTTCCCATCAGAGTAGCTGACACTCCACTGCTCTGACTGTCTCTTCAATTTCAGTTATAGTTTTTATAGTAATTCAGAAGGAAAAGAAGAAACCAAGTAAATGACCCACAACTGGTCACTCAAAGCAGCTCCAGTCAAAATTAAAACTTCAAAATTCATATTTAAAAAGAGTTAGCAAGGGACTTCCAGTAAGATGGCAGAGTAGGCAGACAAGCTACACAGACCCTCTTCAACAAAGAAAAGAGAAACCAATTGACAGAGATACAGAAGATAATCCTGGAGCCCTGAGCTTTGAAAGGAAGTATACAGAAGTGAATTAGGTTGGTGCAAAAGCTTCCGTGAAAACAGTGAGTACAGAGACAGTCAGAGCAGCAGATTGTCAGCTACTCTGATGGGACCAATAGCCTGAATATGTCCAAGTGGTATTGGGACCTGGGAATTGACCTAAAGATCAGCCCTGGTCACTAAGGGCTACAGGGATGACTGCACTGGTGGCCTATGACTAGGAAGGGAAAGAGCAAGGAGGGAGACGATCTGAGCTCTGGACTTTCAGCTGTCTGGAGGGCACAGCCATTTTGAATGTCTACAAGCAGTGACCATATTGGACTTTAAAGTGACAGCATTCTCATTTGGATTCCAGGGACCTAAGAATAGGCTCCATTTGCCAAGGATAGCAAGGACATATGGGAGGCTGACAATGGGAAAGGAGATATATGGTGAGTGTATAAGTGCTGCCAACTAGCAAATAGAGGAGCACAGTATCCTGTTTACATAGATAACATGCAAACAAAACAAAGAAAATGAAAATCATGGGCAAGTCAGTCCAACATACAATCATCAATTAAATGTAAACACAAAAAAAAATGTCACAATGCCTTGGAGACAACAGCGCATCACAGTCCACACAAAGAACCAAGATAAACCAGGAGAAACAAGGAACCAGGATACAAAACCAAAACATTGCTGAGGAAGACACAGCATTGGAACTCCCTGATGAGGAATTCAAAAGAATTGTATTTAGCTACCTTCAATGGATTGACCATCAAAAGGAATAACCTACATGTGATCAGAATTCCAGAATGTTGTTGTTGTTGTTAAGTGCCATCAAGTCGTTTCCGACTCATAGCAACCCCATGCACAGCAGAATGAAACACTGCCCGATCCCGTGCCAGCCCCCAAATCCCTACTATACTTGAGCCCATCATCGCAGCCACCATGTCATTCCATCTCGTTGAAGGCCTCCCCCTC
>NW_006921743.1:4350369-4364381 GCF_000298275.1 Orycteropus afer afer
TTTTGGTCAATGACATGAGACAAAGTATATGTGAACTGCTGTATGAAAAGTGAATTTACTCTGTAAATCTTCACCCAAATCCTAATAAAAAAAAAAAAAAAAGAATATCCAAAGGCAGTTAGCCCAGAGCCCAGCTGAGATAAATATGCTAAGCACTTTGTTTTCTTATCAGTGAAACTTCCTACCACCCATCTGTCAGTTTGTTGTACTGTGGTGGCTTGCATGTTCTTGTGATGCCAGAAGCTATGCCACTGGAATTTCAAATACCAGTAGGGTCACCCATAGTGGACAGGTTTCAGTGGAGCTTCCAGACTAAAACAGACTAGGAAGAAAGGCCTAGTGATCTACTTCTGAAAATTAGCCAATGAAAGTCTTATGAATTAGAACAGAAAATTGTCTGACTCATTTGCTTTGGGCACATCATCAGAAGAGAGCGATCTCTGGAGAAGGACACCATGTTTGCTTAAGTAGGCTGTCAGAGGGCTAGGGAGACCCATAGTGTGATAGGTTGGCACAATAGACACAACAATAGATTCAAACATGCCAGTTATCACAAGGGTGACGCAGAATAGGACAATGTTTCTGTCTGCTGTACATGGAGTAGCAATGAATTAGAGACAACTTGATGACAGCTATATATCTATTGAAACTCCAGTATTCTAATCCTTCTGTTTTTCTTTGAAAATGGCACAAGAGTCTCATAGTATAGGAGAGTCCCAAATGTCAGCAACTGAGGAAGCCAGTATAAAATTTAAATACTAAATGTCGTAGGCTTAATTTATCCTGTATTATTTGCAAGACTATAAAAATCATTTTCTCATAAAGGAAGTAAGTCTCTTTTTTCTGAACAGAGATATATGTAATAACTTTAAAGTTTCTAAAACAAGTTTCTTTGTCCATTTAGTGTGTAAAGGCATAAGGGTTACAGGGTAACAAGTTTTCTGTAGGCACCTGAAACAGGGCTTATTTTTGGAACTGAGGGTGCTTGCATTCTCCCTGTAAATGAGGAACAGCCAGGTGGGGCCACAGCTCATTTTGATCTCTGTGCTTTGTTTCTTTAAGGGAGATGGAAAAAAAAGTAAGAGACAGAAACTCAGAACTTAATATGCAATTCATCCTGGCCCAGGTGTAAGCAGCTTGTGCTCTCTGGAGTGTAAAAGGGTTGTGAAAGGCTGATCCCTCCCCTTCCAGGTGCATTCCAGCTAATAAAGAGAATAGATGAAAAGAAATGTGCATAAACAAACATATGAGAGAACTATAGCAAGTAAAGACACACCCACTTCTGATGAAAAAGAAAGACACATTCACAGAAAGAGAGAACAGCAGTGCTGCTTGAATGAGAGGCCCTGCTTGGAGAGATTCCATAAAGACAGTGGGTCTTGAATTTAATTTGAAGGAGGAGTAGAGATGGTTTGGAACAGCACAAAGCTAGAGACAATCTAAGTAATGGGACAACTTGGACCCTAAAACAGGGGGAGTTCCTGGGTGGTAGAAATTGTTACCATGCTCAGCTATTAAACAAAAGGTTAGAGGTTCAAGTCTATAAAGAAGCACCTCAGAAGAGGCACCTAGTTATATGCTTCCAAAAAATCAGCTTTTGGAAAATCTATGAAGGAAGAGGATCCAAGATGGTAGACTATAGTTACACTATCCAGACCTTCTAAATCAAAGACTTGAGAAACCAAGTGAAATACAGATGACAATCCTGGGACCTAGAGCTTCAAAGGAAAAGATTTAAAAAAAAAAAAAAAAGTAGATTAAATAATGATTAGAGGAAGAGACTAAATAAAACCGGTGAACAAAGACACATATGGGGCAATGAACTGGCACAGCATGGCCTTTGTTTTTTTATGTAACAAGCAGCATTCTAATTGGAGCAGGAACCAGATAATTGACTCCACTCATCCAAGACTGCACCAGCACCCACATTGGTGTTCAGAGGATCAGAGAGGTCTTCCCTCTTCCCCTTTGCCTTTTATTTTTCCCCTTTTTCTTTGTTTTTTCTTCCTTTTTCCTTTTGTCCCCCCCCCATTTTCCCCTACCAGTTGGGTGCCAATGACCCTACCCAGCCATACCCACCACACCTGCTCTCCTACACATTGGACAAGAACTATCACCTGCTCCAGCACCACTAGATCAACAACAGACTGGCCCAGGCTATCTTCAGCTGCTCTGCACAATCAATGATCAGTTGCTCAGCCCCACTCCCACATGTCGTCAAATCCAAATCCACCCAGACACAAATGGTGAGTGCCCAAAGTGCTGCCAAAGCAGCTAGCAGAGTAGTATACCCACCCCATTGCCTAAGATATAATAAAAGAAAACAAAACAAAAAATCAGCGTGAAAAAAATCAACATCAAATCAAAAAATTAATAAAATTAGACCACCATGTCCAAGAGACAATAGACAACTTCAAGTCATATATATATGGGGCGGGGGGAACAGGACAAGAGGGCTCAAACCAATGAAGAAATACAGGGTCAGAAAATCTTCCAGAAGAAGAAACAGTTTTTGAACTACCTAAAAGAAATTCAGAAAATTTATACTTAAGTCCTTTTGGAAGTTTAAGCAAGAGATTAAGAAACCATGGAAAAGAATCAAGGAAAACACAGTCAAAACTCCAAAAGAATTCAGGAAAACAATGAAAAAAACAAATGGAAAATTAGAAACCATACAAAACAGCAAATACAAATCCAAAAGATTAATATTACAATTTCAGAAATAGATAATACATTGGAAAAGCAAAGGAGTAGAATTTAATCAATGGAGGAGATAATTAGTGAAATTATCTCTTAATATTGATCTGTTGTAGGAATAATCAGAAGAAAGAATTTTTAAAAAAATGAAGAAAGCTTAAGAATGTTGTGGGATATCATCCAGAGGAATAATTTGCATGTGATCAAACTTTCAGAACAGAACAAGTGGTGGGGGCTTGGAAAACAGCACTGAGAAAATTGGAAAAGATTTCTTGGAATGAAACTTCCCTAATTTGATGAAAGAGAAGATACGCATTCAAGAAGCTCAACTAACCCTAAATAGGATACACCCCAAAAGTAAATAACCAAGACATAGCATAATCAAACATTTCCAACCAAATACAAAGAAAGAATCCTGGAAACAGCTCAAGAAAAAAAAAAAGTTATCTACAAAGGAGAACCAATAAGACTAAACTCTGATTTCTTGGCAAAAACCATGCAAACAAGAAAACAAAGGAATGATACATAAAACCCTGAAAGAAAAAAAATTTCAAATAAGAATTACATACCCAGGAAAATTGCCCCTCAAATATGATGACAAAATTCGGACATTGCCAGGTAAATAGAAATCAAAGTAATTTGTAAAAATCAGACTAACCTTACAAAAAAATGTGGAAAGGAATCCTTAGTACAGAGAACAAACAATGGCAGAAAATCAACAGAGATTAAGACACAGGACCACATTACCTGCAAAATCAACTCAGATATAAGTAGCAAAAATGAAATGAACCTAAAACACTGCAAATAGGGAAAAACAGACATCAATTTGTAAGCAATGACAACAACAGAGCAAAAAAGAGGGAATGAATGACAGAGTTACAGAACTTCCAAGTAGAGAGGAAGTGAAGTTGATATCAAGATAAAATGGACTGTTTTAAACTTGGGAAGACGATAATATGTTGCAGGGTAACCATAAAGAAAATTAATAAGCCTTCTCACAAAAATAAAAAGGAGAAAATCAAAAAGTCTCAGTAAACATTAAAACAATAGCAATGAAGGAAAGCATAACCAGAATGAACTCAGCACAGAAAAATATATGGAACAAAGACATTATCAACACTACGGAAAAAAAAAAAAAGCAAAATGACAGCAGTAAATTCATGTTGTTGTTGTTGTTAGGTGCCATTGAGTCAACTCCAACTCATAGCGACCCTATGTACGACAGAGTGAAACACTGCCTGGTCCTATGCCAGCATCATACTTGCTATACCTGACCCCATCGTTACAGCAACTGTGTCAATCCATCTTGATGGGAGCCTTCCCCTGTTTGGTTGACCCTCCACTTTACCAAGCATGATATCTTTCTCCAGAGAATGGTCCCTTCTGACAACCTGACAAAAGTAGGTGAGACAAAGCCTGGCCATTCTCACTTCCAAGGAGCATTCTGGCTGCACTTCTTCCAGGACAGATTAGTTAATTCTTCTAGCAGTCCATAGTATTCTTTGCCAACACCACAACTCAAAAGCATCAACTCTTCTCGGGTCTTCCTTAGCCATTGTCCAGCTCTCACATGCATGTGAGGCAAATGAAAATACCATGTTTGGGTTAAGTGCACCTTAGGCTTGAAAGAGACATCTTTGCTCTTCAGTTCTTGAAAGAGGTATTTTGCAGCAGATTTGCCCAGTGCAATACATCGTCAGATGGCTTGCCTACTGCTTCCACTGGTGTTGATTGTAGAATCAAGTAATATGAAGCCTTTGACAACTTCAATCTTTTTTCCATTTATCATGATGCTGCTTATTGGTCCAGTTATGAGGATTTTTGTTTTCTTTACATTGAGGTATAATTCATACTGCAGACTGTAGTCTACAATCTTCATCAGTAAGTACTTCAAGTCATCTTCACTTTCAGTAAGCAAAGTTGTGTCATCTGCATATCACAGGTTGTTAATGAGTCTTCCTCCAATCCTGATGCCATGTTCTTCTTCATATAGCCCAGCATCTTGGATTATTTGCTCATCATACAGATTGAATAAGTATGATGAAAGAATACAACCCTGACACACTCCCTTCCTGATTTTAGACCACGTAATATTCTCTTGTTCTATTCAAACAACAGGCTTCTGGATTCTGTACAGGTTCCTCATGAGCACAATTAAGTGTTCTGGAATTTCCATTCTTCTCAATGTTATCCACAATTTGTTATGATCCACACAATCATGTTTGTGTATAGTCAATAATACATAAGTAAACATCTTTCTGGTATCCTTTGCTTTCAGCTAAGATCCATCTGACATTAGCAATGATATCCCTCATTCAACATCCTCTTCTGAATCCAGCTTGCATTTCTGGAAGCTCTCTGTCAATAACACTGCTGCAACCATTTTTGAATTATCTTCAGTAAGATTTTACTTGCATGTGATAAAAATGTTATTGTTAGGTAACTTCCACATTCTGTGGGATCACCTTTCTTTGGAATGGGTACAAATATGGATCTCTTCCAGTCAATTGGCCAGGTAGCTGTCTTCCAAATCTCTTGGCATAACCAAGTGAGTGCCTCCAGCATGACATTTGTTTGTCAATTCCTGGAGCCTTGTTCTTTGCCAATTCCTTCAATGTTGCTTTGAATTCTTACTTCAGTACCATTGATTCTTGATCATATACCACCTCCTGAAATGGATGAACATTGACCAGTCTTTTTGGTACAGTGACTTTGTGTATTCCTTCCATCTTCTTTTGATACTTCCTGTATTGTTCATTATTTTGCCCATAGAACATTTCAGTATTGCAACTCAAGGCTTGCATTTTTTTCTTCACTTCTTTCAGCTTGAGAAATGCTGAGCATGTTCTTCCCTTTTGGTTTTCTAACTCCAGGTCTTTGCATAATTCATTATAATAATTGGCTTTATCTTCTCAAGTTGCTTTTGAAATCTGTTCAGCTATTTTATCTTGCCATTTCTTCCATTTACTTTAGTTACTCTGCTCAAGGGCAAGTTTCAGAGTCTCTTCTGACATACATATTGGTCTTTTCTTCTTTTTCTGTCTTTTAATGACCTTTTGCTTTCTTCATGGATGATATTCTTGATGTCATCCCCCAATTCTGATTTTCAGTCATTGGTGTTCAATAAGTCAAATCTATTCTTTAGATGATCTCTAAATTCAGGAGGGATATAATCAAGGTCATATTTTGGATCTGATGGACTTCTTTTAATTGTCTTCAGCTTGAACTTGAACTTGCATATGAGCAGTTGATGGTCCATTCCACAATCAGCTCCTTGCATCACTTCTTGCCACAGATGTAGTCAATCTGATTCCTGTATACTCCATCTGGTGAAGTCCACATGTATAACCATCGTTTATGTTGTTGAAAAAAGGTATTTTCAGTGAATAAGTCATTGGTCTTGCAAAATTCTATCATGCTACCTCCAGTGTTATTACTATCACCAATTCCACATTTTCCATCTATTGGTGGTTCTTCTTTGTTTCCAACTTTTGCATTCCAGTCACCAGTGATAATTAACACATCTTGATTGCATGTTCTGTTCATTTCAGACTGCACAAGTTGGTAAAAATCTTCAACTTCCTCATCTTTGGCTTTGGTGGTTAGTGTGTAAATTTGAATAACAGTAGAATTAACTGGTCTTCCTTGTTTGTTGTTGTTGTTGTTGTTTGCCGTCGAGTCGGCCCCGACTCATAGTGACCCCTCCTTGGGTTTCCAAGGTGATATCACTACGGAAGTAGGATTGCCCAACCTTCCTTCCAAGGAGTGGCTGGTGGGTTTGAACCACCTGCCTGGTCTTCCTTGTAGGCTTATGGATATTATCCTATCACTGGCAGCATTGTACTTCAAGATGGACCTCACAATATTGTTTATGATGATGAATGCCACATCATTCCTCTTCAATTTCTCATTCCCAGCATAGTAGATCATATAGTTGTCTGATTCAAAATGGCCAAAACCAGTCCATTTTAACTCACTAATGTCTAGGATATCAATCTTCACGTGTTCCATTTTATTTTGACAACTTTCAATTTTCCTAGTTTCATAATTCATACATTCCATGTTCCAATTATTAATGGATATTTTCAGTGGTTTCTTCTCATCTTGAGTCATGCTGCATCAGCCAATGGTGGTCCTGAAAGCTTTACTCTATCCACATCATTAAGGTCAGCTCTACTCTCAAGAGGCAGCCCTTTCCCAGTCATTTCTTGAATGCTTTCTGACCTGAGGGGTTCATCTTCCGGCACTATATCCGACAATATTTTAGGACTATTCATAAAATTTTCCAATAATATATCAGACAGTGTTTCACTGCTGTTCATAAGGTTTTAACTAGCCAATTCTTTGAGAAGTGGATCACCTTTTCCTTCTTCCGACTCTGTCTTATTCTAGAAACTCCACTAAAACCTGTCCACCATGGTGACCCTACTGACATTTGAAATACCAGTAGCATAGCCTCCAGCCTCACAGCAATATGCAAGTCACCACAGTATGACAAACTGACAGACAAGTTTGTCTTCCTTAGCAGCTATCCACGTGGACTTCACCACATAGAGTACACAGGACTGAGATTGACTACATCTGTGGCAAGAGGAGATGGAGAAGCTCAATATCTTCAGCCAAAACAAGGCCAGGAGCTGACTATGGAACAGATCATCAACTGCTCAAATGCAAGTTCAAGTTGAAGTTGAAGACAATGAAAACAACTCCATGAGAGCCAAAATATCACCTTGATTATATTTCTCCTGAATTTAGAGACCATCTAAAGAGGAGATTTGATTCATGAACACCAATGACCAAAACCAGAGGAATTGGAGGATGAGATCAAGAACATCATCTATGAAGAAAGCAAGAGGTCATTAAAAAGACAGAAAAGGAAGAAAAGATAACAATGTATGTCAGAAGAGACTCTGAAATTTGTCCTTGAGTGGAGAGTAGCTAAAGAAAATGGAAGAAATAACAAGATAAAAGAGCTGAACAGAATATTTCAAAGCAGCTCAAGAAGACAAAGTCAATTATTACAATGAAATGTGCAAAGACCTGGAGTTAGAAAACCAAAAGGGAAGAACATGCTTTGCATTTCTCAAGCTGAAAGAACTGAGGAAAAAAATTAAGCCTCGAGTTGCAATATTGACATTCTATGGGCAAAATGTTGAATGATGCAAGAAACATTAAAAGAAGATGGAGGGAATACACAGAGTCACTGTACCAAAAAGAACTAGTACATCATCAATTTCAGCAGGTGGCATATGATCAAGAACCAGTGGTACTGAATGAAAAAGTCAAAGCAGCACTGAAGGAATTGGCAAAGAACAAGGTTTCAAGAATTGATAGAATACCCATTGACATGTTTCAACAAATGGATGCCTCACTGGAGGCACTCACTCGATTACTCCAAGAGATTTGTAAATCAGCTACTTGATCAACTGACTGGAAGAGATCCATATTTGTGCCCATCCCAAAGAAAGGTAATCTCACAAAATGTGGAAATTATCAAACAATATCATTAATATCACACACAAGTAAAATCTTACTGAAGATAATTCAAAAATGGATGGAGCAGTACATTGACAGAGAACTTCCAGAAATTCAAGCTGAATTCAGAAGAGGCTGTGGAAAGAGGGATATCATAGCTGATGCCAGATGGATCTTGACTGAAAGCAAAGAGTACCTGAAAGATGTTTACTTGTGTTTTATTGACCAAGAAAAAGCATTAAATTGTGTGCATCATTCAAATTATGGATAACATTGAGAAGAATGGAAATTCCAGAACACTTTATTGTGCTTGTGTTAGACTGGGTTCTCTAGAAAAACAAAACCAGTAAATCTCATATATAGAGAGAAAGGGAAATTTATCTTAGGAAAATGACTCACACACTTACAGAACCTGGCAAGTCCAAAGCTGTTGGATCAAATGTCAAGCTGGAGGCTTTTCCTAACTCATGCAGCTGCATTGGCTGAGGAGCTCAAGGTTGGCAGGCAGTATACTTGCTGTTGACTCCAATGTATGATGAATTGAAGATCTTCAGGCCGAATGGTGGATTATTTGCTCATGGACAGTTGCAGGCAGCACAACAGAATCCCAATCCACAAAAGAGTGTCTCTTTTCCCAAGATGTCCATAAATATACTAGAAGCAGGCCACACCCCTAGGGAAACTCTCTTTCAATGGATTGGCTGCTAAAAACATATACATCTGATCCTATCATTGGAACAACCCACATCACAATTGCTTAAACCGCACAGAATTGTGGTCCAGCCAAGTTGACACACAGCTCCAACTATGACAGTACTAATGAGGAACCTTTACATAGATCAGGAGGCTGTCATTCAACCAGAACAAGAGAATACTACATGGTCTAAAATCAGAAAGGGTCAGGTTGTAACCTTTCACCATACAAATTCAAACTGTATACTGAGCAAATAATCTGAGAAATTGGATTATATAAAGAAGAACATAACATCAGGATTGGAGGAAGACTCATTAACAACCTGTGATATGCAGATGACACAACTTTGCTTGCTGAAAGTGAAGATGACTTGAAGCACTTACTGATGAAGATTGTAGACTACAGTCTGCAGTGTGGATTATACCTCAGTATAAAGAAAACAAAAATCCTCACAACTGGACCAATAAGCAGCATCATGATAAATGGAGAAAAGATTAAAGTTGCCAAGGGCTTCATATTACATGATTCTACAATCAACACCAATGGAAGTAGCAAGTAAGACATCAGATGACATATTGCACTGGGCAAATCTGCTGCAAGGCCTCTTTCAAGCACTGCAGAGCAAAGATGTCTCCTTGAAGACTAAGGTGCACCTAATCCAAGCCATTGTATTTTCAATCACCTCTTATGCATGTGAGAGCTGAACAATGAATAAAGAAGACCTAACAAGAGTTGATGCTTTTGAGTTGTGTGCTGGGGAAGATTACTGAAAGTACTGTGGATTGCTAAAAGAATAAATAAATCTGTCCTGACAGAAGTGCAGCCAGAATGCTCCTTGGAAACAAGAATGGCCAGACTTCTTCTCACCTAATTTTGTCCTGTTGTCAGAAGTGACCGTTATCTGGAGAAGGATATCATGCTTGGTAAAGTGGAGGATCGATGAAATAGAGGAAGGATCTCAGGAAGATGGATTGACACAGGGGCTGCAACAATGGGCTCACATACAGCAAGGATCTTGAGGCTGGCACAGGACCAGGCAGTGTTTCATTCTGCTGTGCATAGGCTCACTATGAGTCAGAGATGACTTGATGGCATTTAATAACAATAACATAGAAAAAATGAAAATGAAATGAAAAGTTCCTTGAATCAAATGAGAATGAAAACTCAATATAACAAAATTGTCAGAATATAGAAAAAGCAAGGTTCAGAGGATAATTTATACTAATAAATGCACTCATCAAAAAATAAGAAGGAACAAAAATCAACACCTTAGCCCAACATCTCCAATAATTAGAAGAAGAACAGCAAAAAGCAACTAACAGTAACTAGAAGAAAGGAAATAAAAAAGATTTGACCAGAAATAAATGAAACAGAAAGAATCAACAAAACTATAAATTCCATTCTGTTTTGTTCCATTCCCTGGAGAAGGATGTCATGCTTGGTAAGGTGGAGGGTCAACGAAAGAGGGGAAGGCCTTCGACAAGATGGATTGACATGGTGGCTGCAACAATGGGCTCAAGTATAGCAAGGATCATGGAGCTGCTGCAGGATCGGGTGGTGTTGGTTCTGCTGTGCATGGGGTTGCTATGACTCAGAAACGACAATTGTACTCCAAGAAATTTGAAAACCTGGAAGAAAATAATAATTTTTTAGAAACACACCACTTACCTGCAGTGCAGTCAATTGCCTAATATGGTTTTTCTATCTATAGTCCTCCATTTTGTGATATACATTAAATTCTAGCCTCTATGCCTCTTCAGGTTAGGATGTATCTTAAATCCTGCCTTGCTGGAGGGTGTGACTCAAGTCACCACCCTTAATTTCCTTGAGGGTATATGTATGAATGTTCAGACCAAGTTAGTTATTTCTTGCTCCAGATCCTGCATTTGGTTTGTTGTCATCTCACCCCTGGACTTGAAACAGCAGTCAATTGTGTGACCAGCCAAGTCAGGTTCACCAACCCCTGCAACCACATGAGTGAGGAGAATCCTTCAGACTTGCACTTGACCCACAGATTTAGAGTACAGTTTTACTCTCATACCCATGGGTCACCATGAGTTGGAGTCAACTTGATGGTAACTGGTTGTACTTGAATATGATCTATTAACATAACAAAGAAAACTTTCTTTCGAGACAGTATCATGTTCACAAGTATAGGGGCCATGACTTCAGTACAAATTTTGGGGGGACACAATGCAGTCCAGCCTTACTGACATCTCCCCAGTGAAGTCAAGCATCTCTCTGTTATATGGAGGCTTCAAGCTGAGCTTCCAACTTGGATGAGAGCTTTTCCCAGGAGTTGCACAAATATTTAGCACTGCTTCCTCCTGAGGCACTTCTCAGATGGGCAGAGAGAGCACTAATTGCAGACTACTCTGATGATTTTCCCAATAGTGTGATCAATTAAAAAACCCCTAAGTCAAAGTAGGTACTTCTGAGCAGTGAGAGTCTGCTAGGATGGCTAACCCTCTCAAAACATGCACTCTCTGCTGCGCTCCCCTGCCCATGGAGCCCACCACACAGCATCCTTTGAGTCTGAGTCAGCCAAGACTCTTCCATGAAACGAGAGAACACCCTGCTCCATCTCCACTCCTGGGTATCTTCTGCATTCCCCTGGACAATATGCAAGTGTCCTTAGAGCCAACTGATGACACATCTCTGTGTGAGTGGGTATCTGGACATCATAGCAGGTGTCAGGTTGTCCAAGTCATTGCTCTGCTTCTGGGTGTGATCTTGGGACAAACAGACAGAAGGATCATTAACTCAAATCCCAGGGCTTCCTAGATCCACACATGTCGATCAGATTCATGCTCATTCTCTTTGAACCACTGCTGTTAATATACAGCTCATGATACTTTCTGTTGAACTTGGCAGAGGTATGCTTGCAAATAAACAAAATAAATTAAATTAAGTACAAGAAACATGTAAAACTACATGCAAAATCAAAATAAAATATGAAAAATAAAACATGTAGAAATAAGAATAATTGTCTTCAAATTTGAAACCCTTGATCCTTACCTCCCAAATACTCCAAAGTTTCAGACTAAAATCTATGATTTCCTTTTTTCTTTCCTCAGTAATTTAATCTAGATTGACAGGTTTCCTTCAACCAGTGATAATTTGTAATCAAGGTCTTAAAAAGTATTAGTTTATCTTAGGACAACTAATAAAACTAAGCTCTGATTTCTCAGCAGAAACCATGCAGGTGAGAAGGCAACATGATGGTATATATAAAACCCTGAAAGAGAAAATTTTCCAAACAAGAATTATAGATCCAGCAAAATTGTTCCTCAAATATCATGATGAAATTAGGAAATTTCCAAATAAACATAAATGAAGAGAATGGGTTAAAGCCAGACCAACCTTACAAGAGATACTAAAGGTACTCCCTTGGACAGAAAACCAATAATACCAAAAAACAACCAAACATTAATAAATATGGTGACATAACCCAGAAACCAACCCAGTTATGAAAGTATCCAAAGTAAAATAAGCTTACAAGATTGCAAATAAGGAACCAGAGACAACAATTGGCAAATGAAGACAAATACAAAACAAAAAGAGGAAAAAAAACAAAGTTACAGAACTGTTAAATGGTGAGGAAGTCAAGAGAGCTGTAAGATAGAATGGACACTACAAAACTCAGGGAGAAAATTATAAATCACAAGATAACCTCAAAGACAAATAATAAACCTTCACATTACAATAAAAAAAAAAGAGGACAAGAGGACAAGCACAAATATTTAGCAAATACTAAAACAATAGCAGGAGCTCTGGTAGCATAGTGGCTAAAGGCACTTGACTGCTAACCAGAAGGCTGGTGGTCCAAACCCACCAGCCACTCCTCGGAAGCAAGATGGGGCAATCTACTTCTGTAGTGATACTGCCTTGGAAACCCAAGGAGGGGTCACTATGCGTCGGGTCTGACTCGACGGCACATAACAACAACAACAACAAAATAATAGCAATGGAAAAAAGGATAACATGATTCATAAACAAAATGAGCTCAGCACAGAAAATTATATGGAACAAAGAAACCAGAAAAATTGTGAAAAAACACATAATAAGGTGACAGCAACAAATTCATACAGGTGATAATTACACTGAATGTAAATGGATTAAATGAACCACTTAAAAGGCAGAGAGTTGAAGACTAGATAAGAAAACATAATATGTTTATGTTTTGAACATGGGTTCATCAATATGCTGTCTACAAAAGACACACCTTAGAGATAAAGACAAAAAGAAACTAAAAATCAAAGGTTGGCAAAAGATATATCAAGCAAATGGCAACCAAAAAAGTGCAGGAGTGGAAATATTAATTTCTGATCAAATTGACTTTAAGACAAAAAACTATTATAAGAGGCAAAGAAAGACATTATATAATGATTAAAGGATCAATCAAACAAGAAGATATAACCATAATAAATGTCTATGGACCCAATGAAAGAGCCACAAAATACATAAATCAGACTTTAACAGAAGTGAAAAGACAAACAGATAACTCTACAGTCATAGTAGGAAACTTTATTACACCACTTTCAATGAAAGATAGAACAACTAGAAAGAAACTCAACAAAGACCCAGAAGAGCTAAACAATACACTCCACGAACTTGACCTTATAGACATTGAGAGAGCACTTCACTCAACAACAGCACTATATTGTTTTATTTTCCAGTACACATGGAACATTCTCCATGATAGACCATATGTTAGGCCATAAAGCAAGCCTTAATAAATTTAAAAACATAGAAATACTGCAAAGCATCTTCTCAGATCACTATGCTATCAAATTAGAAATCAATAATAAGAAGATCAACAGAAAAAGAGCAAACACATGAAAACTGAACAATACTATCCTTAAGAAGAAATGGGTAATACAAGAAATAAAAAATGAAATTTATAAATTCCTTGAATCAAACGAGAATGAAAACACAACATACCAAAACCTTTGGGACACCACAAAAGCAGTGATCAGAGGCCAATTTATAGCAGTAAATACACACATCAAAAAAAGAAACAAGAGTTCCGGCAAGATGGCGGACTAGGCAGAAAGATTGCAAAGACCCTCTTCAACAAAGAAAAAGGAAACCAATTAACACAGACACAGAAGATAATCTTGGACCCCTGAGCCTTGAAGGGAAG
>NW_006921743.1:4371791-4397807 GCF_000298275.1 Orycteropus afer afer
TGCATTGTAAATTTTGGTCAATGACATGAGACAAAGTATATGTGAACTGCTGTATGAAAAGTGAATTTACTCTGTAAATCTTCACCCAAATAAAAAAAAAGAAAAGAAAAGAAACAAAGAACCAAAATCAACACCTTAAACCAACATCTCCAACAATTAGAAAAAGAACAGCAAGAGAAGCCTACAGTTACCAGAAGAGAGGAAACAAATATTTGAGCAGAAATCAGTGAAACAGAAAATAGAAAAACTCAACAAGGGTAGAAGTTGTTTTTATAAAAAGATTAATAAAATTGACATACCATGAGCAAATTTAACAAAAGAAAAGAAGGAGAGAACACAAATAACACAAATAAGAAATGAATTGGAAAACATTACAACAGAACCAAAATAAAAAAAGATAATATCAATATACTATGAAGAACTGTACTCCAACAAATAGGAAAATCTGGAGCAAATGGACAGATTTCTAGAAACATACTGCTTATCTAAACTAACACAGACTGAGGTGGAAAACTTGAATAGACCCATAAAAAAAGAAAAAATTGAACAAGTCATAAAATAATCACCAACAAAAAAAGTCCTGGCCCAGATGGTTTCACAGAGAATTCTACCACACATTCACAGAAGAACTGTCACCAATCCTACCCAAACTATTCCAGAACATAGAAAAGGATGGAATCCTCCCTAATTCATTTTATGAAGGAAGTATAACCTTGATGCCAAAACCAGGCAAAGACATCACTCAAAAAGAAAACTATAGACCAACAGCCGTCGTGAATATAGATGCAAAAATCTTAAAAAAAAATAAAAAAATCCTAGCCAATAGACTCCAACACATTTAAATATATATATATATATATGACTAACTGGGGTTCATATCAGGTATGCAAGGATGGCTCAACATTAAAAACAATCATCATCATCCATCACATAAAAAAAGAAAAAAAGAAAAGAACCACATGATCACATCAATGCAGAAAAGGCATTTCATAAAATCTAATACCCATTCCTGATTTAAAAAAAAAAAAACTCAGCAAAAAAGGAATAGAAGGGATACTCCTCGGCATAATTAAGAGCATTTGTGGAAAACCAACTGCCAACATTATTCTCAATGGAGAGAGACTGAAACCATTCTCCATGTGAACAGGAACCAGACAAGGATGCCCTCTATCACCACTTCTATTCAACATTGTATTGGAAGTCCTAGCCAGGGCAATAAGGCAAGAAAGGGAAATCAAAGGCACCCAAATTGGTAATGAAGAAATCAAACTATCCCTATTTGCTGATGATATGATCCTATGCCTAGAAAACCCAAGACTCAGCAAAAAAAACTACTGGAACTAATTGAGAGATATAGCATAGTGACAGTATACAAGGTTAACATCCAAAAATCAGTTGGATTCCTCTACATCAGCGAAGAGATTGCTGAAAAGGAAATAAGGAAATCAATACCATTTACAATGACTGCCAAAAAATTAAAATACTTAGGAATAAATCTTACCAGGGACACAAGAGACCTGTACAAAGAAAACTATAAAACACACTTCAAGAAACTTTAGGAGATCTACATGGAAGGAAGAACATACCATGCTCGTGGATAGGAAGATTGAATATTGTGAAAATGTCAATGCTTTTCAAAGCAATCTATACATTCAATGCAATCTCAATACAGATCCCATCAACATTCTTTGAGGATATGAAAAAACCAATCACCAACTTTATACGGAAAGAAATGAGACCTCGGATAAGCAAAGCACTATTGAAAAAGAAGAAAAAAGTAGGAGGTCTCACACTCTTGAATTTCAAAACCTACCATATAGCCACAGTAGTCAAAACTGTCTGGTACTGGTAAAATGACAGGCACATAGACCAATGGAATAGAATTGACAACACAGAAATAGATCCATCTATGTATGGTCAGCTGATGTTTGACAAAGGGCTGAAATCCATTAAATGGGGAACAGAATGTATCTTTAACAAATGGTGCTGACAAAACTGGATATCCATTTGCAGAAAAATGAAACAAGATGCATACCTCACACCATACACAAGAACCAACTCCAAATGGATCATAGACTTAAATGTGAAACTTAAAACTACAAAGTTCCTCAAGAAAAAAATAGGGACAAATTTAAGGGCCCTAATATATGGCATCAATAGACTACCAATCATAACCCAAAATGCACAAACAGCAGAAGACAAACTAGATGAAAGAGACCTTCTAAAAATTAAATTTTTATGTGCTTCCAAAGACTTCTCCAAAAGAATCAAATGAGAAATATATATGGCAATGACATTATCTAACAAGACTTATCTCTAAAATTTATAGAAAACTCCAACATCTCAGTAACAAAAAGACAAATAATCCAATTTAAAAATGGGCAGAAGACATGAATAGACACTTCAGCAAAGAGAATATTCAGGCAGCCAACAAACACATGAAGAAATGTTCATGATCATTAGCCATTAAAGAGATGCAAATCAATACAACAATGAGATACCATCTTGTCCCAGCACTAGTAGCAAAGTTCAACAAGACAGAAAATAACAAATGCTGGTGAGGATGTAGAGAGATTGGGACTCTCAGATATTTCTGGTGGTACTGTCAAATGATGCAACCACTGTGGAAAGCAGTATGCTGATTTCTTAAAAAGTTGGAATTAGAAATACCAATTGACTCATCAATCCCAATACTAGGTATATATCCTAAAGAAGTGAGATCCAGAACAAGAACAGACATATGCACATCCATGTCTATTGCAGCACTACTTACAATAGCAAAAAGATGGAAACAAGCTAGGTGCCCATCAACAGAATGGATAACCAAACTATGGTACACCACTTAATGAAATACTATGCAAACCTAAAGAACATGGACTCTGCGAAACCTTGCAAAGTGTGGATGAACTTGAAGGATATTATGCTGAGTGAAGTAAGTCAATCACAAAAGGACAAATATTGTATTAGTCCATTATTGTAAAAAGTCAAGGTAAGGTTTATATATGGAAGGAAACTTTCTTTGTTGGTTATGAGGGGTAGAAAGGGAGGGGGGGAACACTGCTAGATAGGTAGAGACTAGTATTGATTTGAGTGAAGGGAAGGGCAATGTACCAAATGTGAGTGATCAACACAGTGGCACTGAAGAAAAGGAAGACAGAGAGAGGAGCATGAGAGGTACAGACAACAAAGATGAACCCTTTTGCACTTACAGTACTGCATTGTCAGTGGTGACAAACATTGATCTAAGGGTGGATAGATGGGTGGACAGGCTGGATGATTAAGTATATCTATACAGGGGGGAATGTGCTCATGACCATGTATAGTTTTGGTAGACAATGTTTCTACAAGTGTATTTGAATGTTCTGTAAGTATTTCCAGGTATATAGTACAGATGACAAAGGACAAGGTTGTAGTCATTCTTGGCCACAGCCAGCTACCCAGAGGGAGAGAGTAGTTGGACCAACGGGCTCAGGATGATGGTCCCAGAGAACATCAAGCTCAATTGACATATATACTACACAAAAACATTGTTCCATGTCCTACTTTGGTGCATGGAGACTGGGATCTTAAAAGCTTACAAGTGGCCATCTAGATGCAATGATGGGTCTTTACTCATCCAGAGCAAAGAAGAATGAAGAAAACCAAAGATGCATGGAAACAATTAGTTCAAGGGACTGGTACACCAAGTGATCCTCAGGCCCTATGACTATGAGACCAGAAGAACTAGAGGATGCTCAGCTACCAATGTCAACCACTTGGAGGGGGATCTGTGTAGGAGATCCTAGATAATGTGGGAGAACAATGTGGAACAAAACTCAAAATCATAATTTTTTTTTTTTTAAACAAAGGACCAGGTTTGCTGGTCTGATAGAGCCTGGTGAAACTCCTGAGACTATGGTCCCTAGCTGCCCTTCAGGTCTGGAATTGAACCCATTCTTGTGGCTTCCAACCAAACAAAAGACAGTCATATGAGCTGAACACTTACATTAGGTAGATATACTCCTTGGAGATATCAATCATGGGAGAGTAGAAAAGCTGTGTATGCACAAGGAGAAAGTTCGGGGGCAGGAGGGCATGGGAGGGAAGGACACAGGGAAGAGGTGGATATGGGGAGGAAGTGAGAGGAGAGTTGTTGCATTGTGGGAAATTTCAGTCAATGTCATGAGACAAAGTGTGTGTGAACTGCTATATGGAGAATGGATTTTCCTTATAAACTTACACCCAAATCACAATAAAAATTGAAAAAAAAAAAATTCTTTTATCTCAAGATACCAAATGTAAGAATTTCAAATCTTCAACCTCAAATTAAACTTGACTCAACTTAATTTTGAAAATATAAGCCATCACTGTGCTCGAGCAGGATTGATGTTATCGTTATTGGTTTCCACCAAGTTGGCAATGACTCATGGTGACTCCATGTACAACAGAATGGAACACTGCCCTAACCTGCACCATCTTCCAGCACTATATTAGACAGTGTTCTATTGTGATCCATAAGGCTTTCATTGGCTAATTTTCAGAAGTAGATCACCAGGCCTTTCTTCCTACAGTTTTACTCTGTAAGGTCTGATTAAACCTGTCTACCATGGGCTTTGTCTCACCTACATTGGTCATGTTGCCCGAAGGGACCATTCCCTGGAGAAAGATATCATGCTTGGTAACATGGAGGGTCAGCCCAAAAGGGGAAGAGCATCAATGGATTGATATAGTGGCTGCAGCAATGGGCTCAATTATAGCAAGGATTGTGAGGATGGCACATGACCGGGTAGTATTTCATTCTGTTGTACATAGGGTCACTATGCATTGGAACTGACTCAATGGCTCCTAATAACACCACCATGGGCTACCATACTGGTATTTGAAATCCCCATAGTATAGCTTCCAGCATCACAGCAACATGAAAGCCACCACAGCATGGGTAGTGAGAAGAAAGAGAGAGCATATGACAGTGGTCCATGTGTTTCATTCTAAAAAAGCATAATTACACTAAACAAAGGTAGCAAGTGACTACTGTGTCTGGGAGGAGTCCATTCTCTCATGCTGCAGAACATGTTGAATTTGAACTGCATGTAGGAAGAGACTATAAAAGCCTGACTTTGTGGAGCTGAAGAGATTGGGCCCTGCTCTCACACTCCCTCTGAGTTACTAACTGAAGTGCAATAGAATTAGGGGGTTGTAGAGCTGCAGCCTAGCCACCCAGATGAACCCACAAGAGAGTAGCTTCCTCTAGGTGCCAAAAAGACTCCCAGGGCACATGGATTAATAAACACAGCAGCTACCATGTGTTGAATATTTAGAGCACATCAGATATTGTTCTGAACAGTCACTTACCTCAGTGTTCTTCAAAGTATGTTCCCTAAATGAGCAACATCACCTGGGAAACTGTTAGAAATGTAGATGCCCAGAGCCCAGCCTATACCTACTTATTCACACCTTCCCAGGTTGGGCTCAGCAATCTGAATTTTAACAAGCCTTTACTAGATGTTGATCTCTGCTAAAGTTTAAAAGCCATCATCTCATTTCAACTTCATACACTCCATGATTCAGGTGGCATTTACCCCAGATGAAAGGATATAAACTCAAAGACTCAAAGAGGAAAATAAAAAAATAAACAAAATTCTAAGGCAGGTCCACATTCTTTGTCAGTGCTGGAATTGGGATTTGAGCCCAGGAGTGTGGCCAGGCAGCAGCTGCTGACGAGATCTTCAGCAAGATCAGTCAGGTCCCTTTCTGCCATATCACCAGTAATGAGGAGCACATAGCTTTGTGGAGAGAGCCAACTTTGTGGAGAGAAACTGTTCTGTGGACCAGGAATTCTGGACTTCAACCTACTCTGCCTAGAGCCACTCATAGGACTCAGAACATCAACACTTGTAAGCCTCCATTTTCTTTCCTCTATGGCAATGAAAAAAACATCAAGCATCTGGCATCTTTGATCAGTACCTCAAAGATGGAGGTGAGCTCTTTGTCTTCCCAGATTTCTTCACAATCCCTTTGAGGTCACCAGGGCATCTCACAGGTACAGCGATGACAAACACTGACCAGCTTGAAGAAAAGAGCCCAGCTCTTGGGTTATTTGCAACCCCAAGGAGTGACTCAGGTATTTAACCATCTGATTAAGATGCAAGTAATTTTGTAAGAGCCTAACGGGGTTCCAAAACTTAGAATGTAATCCATTTTATTGGGTCTTCTTTCAACATTGCTATGAGTCAGGTCCAACTCAACAGCACACAACAACAACTTTCAATATAACTTAAACCTGGAGCCTGTTTGAAGATATTGTGCTTGTCACCAGTTGCAACATACTGAGGTCTTGGATGGGGCTGCTGTTTGTAAAAGTAGCAGAGACCCATTATTCCCACCTATCAGGACAAGTGAAGTGTTGATATTTTTGTTTCCAAACTGAGATAACACCATGACATTTTTCACATGATCTAAATGGAGCTAAAATTTAGGGAATTTTTCCTTTTTTTTCTTTCTTTCTTTTTTCTTCATTCTTTTTTTTCTTTCTTCTTCATCCTTTTTTTCTTTCTTCTTTCTTCTCTCTCTCTCTCTCTCCCCCCCCCCCCCACTCCTCCTCTCTCCCCCTCTCTCCCTGTCTCGCTCTCTCGCTGGCTCGCTTTCTTTCTTTCTTGCAGTACCCTATTGTGGTTAACTATAAATTCAAATCAGCCTCAGCCAAGTCAAAAGACCTGCCTGTTGTTGCTGTTGCTAGGTGCCATTGAGTCTTCTCCGACTCATAGTGAGCCCATGCACAACAGAATGAAACACTGTCCAGTCTTGTGACAGCCTCACAATCCTTGCTATACATGATCCCATCATTGCAGCCACTGAGGACCTCCATCACATTGAGAGCCTTCCCCTTCTTCATTGACCCTCTACTTTACCAAGCATGATATCCTTTTCCAGGGAATGGTTCCTTCTGACAACATGACCAACATAGGTAAGACAAAGTCTGACCATTCTCACTTCCAAGGAGCATTCCAGTTGCACTTCGTTCAGGACAGATTTGTTAGTCTTTTTAGGAAACCATGCTACTCTTAGCATTCTTCTCCAACATCTCAACTCCAGAGCATCAACTCTTCTTCAGTCTTCCTTATTCATTGTCCAGTTCTCACATGCATAAGAGGCATTTGAAAATACCATGGTTTGGGTTAGGTGCACTTTAGTCTTCAAGGAGATATCTTTGCTCTTCATCACTTGAAAGATCTTTTGCAGCAGATTGGCCCAATGCAATACATCATCTGATTTCTTGACTGCTGTTTCTGTTGGTGTTGATTATAGAACCAAGTAGTATGAAATCCTTGACAACTTCAATCTTTTCTACATTTATCATGAAGCTGTTTGTTGGACAGTTATGAGGCTTTTTCTTTTCTTTATATTGAGGAATAATCTATACTGCAGACTGTAGTCTTTAAGTAAGTGTTTCAAGTCATCCTCACTTTCAGCAAGCAAAGTTGTGTCATCTGCTTATTGCAGGTTGTTAATGAGTCTTCCTCCAATCCTGATCTCACTTTCTTCTTCATATAATCCAGCTTCTTAGATTATTTGCTCAGCATACAAATTGAATAAGTATGGTGAAAGGATACAACCTTGACACACTCCTTTCCTGATTTTAAACCATGCAGTATCCCCTTGTTCTGTTCAAAAGACAGCCTCCTGATCTAAGTACAGGTTCCTCATGAATATGATCAAGTGTTCTGGAGTTCCCATTCTTCTCAATGTTATCCATAATCTGACACACTCCCTTCCTGATTTTAAACCATGCAGTATCCCCTTGTTCTGTTGGAACAAACAACACTCTCTGCTGGAAGCCTCCAGCCCTCAGGATAGTACAGCAGCAGACGCAGTGCAAATTGGGATTAATGCTATGGATGGACTTGTGTCCCCACTCCCACACCCACCAAAAAATTTGTTGAAGTCTTATCCCATCTACCTGTGAATGTGGCCATGTTTGGAAATAAGAGATTTATCATGCTAATGTGTGTAAGGGCAATCCAAAACCTGGGATGCTACTATGACTAAAATGTCTTGTCCTCAGGAAGAATGTAGTTGAATGTCAATTAACTAGTATGCAGAAAGAAAATTCCTGGACATGTCCTTCTTACACAAAGAATGCTAGTCTGAGCATGTCCTTAATGATTTACCAAAAATATCCAATCAGAAGAATTTTAACTAGCCTATCAGCATATTTTTTTACTGTTAATTCCTGATATTTCAAACCCTGTGTGGCCTGTGACTAGCAGAGCACTTTATAACTGCCTGGTTGCTCTCTGCTGCCCCAATTCACAAATCTCTCTTTCCCTCAATAAACCTCTTTTGTCTTTATTTTAAGCAGACTCTGTAATGTCACTCTATGACTGACCTTGTTTTCCTCCCCTGTCCAAAAGTGGTTCCTTTGATTTGGTAACTCTCTCCCATTTACCTTTTTGTTGCTTACCTTTTTCAACATACAAAAATCAATCGGACTCCTTTTTTTCAGGTTTAATGGTACTTTACCATGAAACACCAATGGTACTTTAATAGTTCAGTAGTATAATTCTCAACTTCCATGTAGAGACCCAAGTTTGATGCCCATTCAATGTATTTCTTGTGCAGCTACAAGTCTGTCAGTGGGAGCTTGCATCTTTGATACTGAACAGGTTTCAGCAGAGCTTCTGGAATAAGGTGGCTAGGAAGAAAGACCTGGAGATCTACTTCTAAAAATCAGCCAAGGAAAATGTTATGAATCACAATGGTCTGATCCATTTTGTTCTGTTGTACATTGAGTTGTCATTTGTCAGGGGCCAATGTAACAGCAGCGGCAACAACACATCCATTCAAATTCATTCTTGCCTGAAACCTGGAGATGACCAGTGATTTGTATTTATTGATGTTGTACAGAGCCCTGAGTCCAGTTGTTCAGCCTGGGTTTCCAGTCCTGTATTGTGACTCTTCCCAGCAATACTGTGAGTCCCTTATGGTTCTTACCTCATAGGGCTATTGTGAAGATTAAATGTGAAACACTCACTTATGTCAAATAAGCCCCCCATGAACATTGTTGTTAGAAATATTATTTTATGGAGAAAATGTGTTTTCAAATGTATGCTACAGTAGACTCTAGATAGGTATCTGCCAATCTATCTGTCAATCTGTGTTTCTGTTGAGCTATGTATCTGTCTACCTTGATATTCTGTTCATATGAGAGGCTATTTTCATCTACTCCATAGGGTATCTTTAGCTACTCCTTGGGAAAAAAAAATCATAGGTTGTATCCTATGGGATGACCATTTGTGGGCAAGTCCCTCACTGCCCCATAACCCACAAGAGAAGGGTTTCTGAGCTTTCCCCTCTCATTCTAGTTTTATACACTAAGTAGCTTTCCAGTGATGTGAGAATACACTCAGGAACCCAAAAAAGGGGTGTGCAGCTCTTCATTCAAGATTGCCATTTGAAAATCACCAGCATATAAATGGTTCTCTCGTTAGGATGTGCAGCCAACTGAGCACAACCCATGAGAGCTTTGTGCAACTCCAATGCCTGGGAATAGTCTTGGGTGTCTTCCTCCCCTTCCACACCAGAACATTTCCCTCCTTCCTCTCTCCAAAGATACCCTCCTCACATAACTTTCCTAGGCACCATCTTTCCTCCCTAAGAAAATAGCATATCCCAAGAGCTGTATGGGAAGGGATGCAAGGGATGGAAAGGGACTTCTCCCAGCAACAATGCATACCCTCTACCTTCAAATACTAGCTACCATCCAGTCAACTCTAACTCATGGTAACCCCATGTGTGTCAGAGTAGAATTGTGCTTCATAGAATTTTCAATGTTTTTTTGTTTTTCCAGAGGATCACCAGGTCTTTTTTCCAAGGTTCCTCTGAGTGGACTTGAACTGCCAATTTTTCATTTAACAGCCAAGTGCCTATCTCCAACCACCAAAAAGAAAATGGAAATAGATATATCTGGCAGTTATATTTGATGGTTAGTTTCTGACTCAAAACTCACACCAAATAGTCATTGTCTTCCTATTCAAACAAAACAAACTCCCTGCCATCGAGTTGATTCCAACTCATGGAAATAGATTGTCCCACTTCCTTTTGTGGAGCAGCTAGTGGATTTGAACCACCAACCTTCTGGTTAGCAGTCAAATGCCTTAAGCACTATACCATCAGAGCCTTCCTGCTAGCATAGCTTTAACTTCCCAACTCAAGGGCCACCTTCTGGATCTTTAAGGAAAACATACCCAGTCACACCTTCTTGTCTTGTAGGTTTATCATTTGGACAACAGGATCCTGGGAGAGTGTGAGAGAATGAGGTAGGATGGAGAGACCCCAACCATGGTAGCCTGTATTACAGAATCAGCATTGTGTATCAGTTGCCAGCTCTGTTCCTTTACTTCATTTCTTTTTCTACCCTAGCTTTCTCTATCCACCTAGTCCTCAATTTTCTAAGTCCCTCATTCATGTCCAACACACAACTCTTCCCAGTCCCTGTAATGTTCTGAATCATGAAGACCTTTTCCCCAGCTTAAACTTCTCCTCCCAAATTTATCCCATCTGAAACATACTCACTCTCACATTTCCCCCCAACACACAGTTTTCTAGTTTACTTTCTATTTATGAAGATTTATGGAGTATCCTGGGGCTGGGGGGGGGGGGGGGGACTGAACACACAGTGAAATTTCAAGGTACTGGGTTTATAAATATTTGAGAAGCCTGGTCTGACTTTAGAGGATGGGCCAAAAGGAGTTATGAAACAATCAAAAAGACTTTCTCCACAATGTTTCATGTGATTGACAGAACCATAAGACCAAAGCAAAAGTCACAACCCCAAAGAACCATCTGAGATGCAGAAGTGCCTTACCTGGATAGAAAGAAATACACCTCAGGAAAGCTCTCACTGAGGCAAGAGAGGGGTCAAAATGAAAGCACCAAGGAAAGTTTGTTCAGCAATCACAGTCTAAGATCAATTCCTCCTCAGTTATTTGCACTTAGTAAAGGAAGGAATTCTAAGCTTCTGGGGGCCTTTGAATTCTCTATAAAAGCCAGAAAATATATTTGGTGTATACAGTCCTCTTAAACTCCTGGGATCTCAATTTCATCCTTTCCTCAGTATACACAAATTATTTTCTGTTTTCCTCCATGTAAACAGAGCATATAATTTTCTCAGAAGTGGAAGAGTGTTTCTTACCATTTTCACAAACATTGCCTGTGTGCTGGATCACTTGAGGCATATTTTATGTGGCCTTTAACAACTAAATGTTGTAAAGGTCTTTATTCTCTTACAGTTGTCATGAAAATTTCTAACTTCTTGAGGCACTGAAAGAGATTTGTTGCTGCAGTATTTTGAAGAAACTTTTTAAAAATTCTGGTAGGATGAGAGGCTAGATAAGGAAGGAAGGAATAAGGGAAAGACAGTGGGAGAGAGGAAAGGAGGAAATAGAGAAGAAAAGATGAGGAGAGGAAAACAAATAAAGATGATAAAGTGTGTGGTTGATCTTAGTTTATCTTGGTTCATCAGCCCATCCTGGCCTTTGTGCAGTCAGCAATATTCCCCTCCTATGATCAGCACAATACAGTCAACCCTAAACTCAGTTTTTTGAGTTACTGTTTTCAGGACTCATTAGTGGTATGAATTCACAAATCATGTGGTTTTACACTTAGTTACAGAACTCAATATTTACAGTATGCTAACAATGCTGCTCACTAATAGAATTTCTTCCAGCCAAATCACAAATATCAGATAAATTTATGTTTCATTTTTAGTGCATCCTATACATCCAGGCACTTGACTGCTAACCAGAAGCCTGGCAGTTCAAACTCACCAGCCACTCCTCGGAAGGAAGATGGAGCAATCTACTTCTGTAGTGATACTGCCTCGGAAACCCAAGGAGGGGTCATTATGAGTCGGGTCCGACTGGACAGCACATAACAACAACAACAATACATCGAAGGGATAAAAACAATGAAAAGGGGTATTTACTGGTCTCCAAAAGGAGAAAAAAAAAAAAAGTAGAGCTTTACTTGAAAGCAGTTTTACAATGTAGAGCTTTAAAAATGTTCATACATGTTAACCCTATAATTCTCTCCCTAGGAATATATCCTAGGAAAATCACCAGAACCACAAACATTTAGGTAAAAATAAATAAATAAATAAATCTTTTGATGGTTCAGTGGTAAAATTCTCACCCTCCATGGGGTCTCCCAGGTTTGATTCCCAGAAATCCACTTCATGTGCAGCCACCACCCATCTGTCAGTGGAAGCTTGTGTGTTGCTCTGATATTGAAGAGATTTCAGCAGAACTTCCAGACTAAGATGGACCAGGAAGAAAGGCCTGGTGACCCAAGTCTGAAAATCCTCCAGTGAATGTCTTATGGATCACAGTAGTCCAACCCACAACCAATCACAAGGACAGCACAAGACCAGGCAGCATTGTGCCTGGGATCACCATGAGTTGGTGGCCAATGTGAAGGCAGCTAACAGCAACAACATATTTGTTTGAAGTAGGATTTTTTTATTATGTGAATTAAATCAAGTATGAGAATTAAATCACTCCAAGTAGGGTGGAGTTTAAATCTAATCACTTCAGAATTATAAAAAGCAGAATCCACACAGAGATATACACACTCAGGAAGGCAGATGCTATGTAAGGACTCTCTATAAACCAAGGAATATTAAGGAAACAAGGAATTCCTGGGGCTACTGATAAGGAAGGAATTGACAGGGCTGAAACTCTGATTTGGACTTTTAGCCTCCAGAACTGGGATTCCTGTTCTTTACAGCCACCCACTTGTGTTATTTGTGTTACAGCAGCACTAAGTAACTAAGACATTCCCAACCAAGTTCACTATCGTCTAGTCAAATAAAACTCCTAGCAACCCCTCTTGGCTTTTTGAGGCAGTATCACTATAGAAGGAGCTCTGGTAGTGTAGTGCCTAAGGCACTTGACTGCTAACCAGAAGGCTGTCAGTTCAAACCCACCAGCCACTTCTCAGAAGGAAGATTGGGCAATCTACTTCCGTAGTGATACTGCCTCAGAAACTCAAAGAGGGGTCGCTATGTGTCGGGTCTGACTCCATGGCACACAACAACAACAATCACTATGGAAATAGATTGCCCAGTCTTCCTTCCAAGGAAAGGCTGGTGGGTTTGAAACACCAGCCTTCCGGTTAGCAGTCAAATGTCTTAGGCCCTATGCCCCATTTTTACTCTAGTGAAAAACAAGGCACTTGTGCTTTGTCCATAAATTATTTCTAATCACTGGAAATAAATAAAGGTCATTTATATTGTTAGGTCACTTTGAAGACTAAGATGTGCCTGAGCCAAGTCATGGTGTTTTTAATAGCCTCCAATGCATGTGAGAGCTGGATAATGAATAAGGAAGACCACAGAAGAATTGCTGCATTTCAATTTGGTGTTGGCAAAGAATATTGAATGTACCATGTAATTTCAGAAGAACAAATCTGTCTTGAAAAGTATAGCCAGAATATTCCTTAGAAGTGTGAATGGCCAGATTTTGTCTCACATATTTTGGCCATGTTATCAGAATGGATCAGTCCCCAAAGAAGGATATCATGCTTGGTAAAGTAGAGAGTCAGTAAAAAAGGAGAAGACCCTCAATGAGATGGATTGGCACAATGGCTGCAACAAAGGGCTCAAACATAACAAAGATTGAGAAGATGGTGCAAGACAGGGCAGTATTTGATTCTGTTGTACATAGCATTACCATAAGTTGGAATGAACTCAATGGCACCTAACAACAACAGCAAAATATTTTATTTCCAAAATAAAATACTGTTTAATTCAGGTGCTTTATGATTTGACTTCTTTCTCTACAGAGCAATCACACATACTGTGAGCCAGTTGAGGGACAAGATTCCTACCATAAAGGTCAAATCATTTCTGCTTTATTACAGTCCTTTAAGGTTAAAATTCATGTCACTTATTGTTTCACATTTGCACTACAACTTTCTTGCAGAGCTTAGTCTTTTACCCTGTTTTTAGTTATCTGTTGGTTTTTGTTTTGTTTTATTCTTTGCATTTTCTGCCTTGACTGTATTTGCAAAATTTTCCAGGCTCTCACTCACAATTTCTATTCTATTGAGTCCTCTTTTTTCTCCGGACATCTCTTGCCCAGAGCTTCCTCATTCAAGGAATCTTCCAAATGTAGTTCACCTGAACTTTAGATAAAAGACACTGTCCATTATAGGGAAAGGAAGCTTCTCATGGTAGGCAACACTGGCTAGGGGTGCACTGCATGGCCTTGGGAAATCCCCCCACTTCCCTGGGCAGATAGGGTGGATGGCCAGTTTAGTTACAAAGGTCAGTGACCCTAGGAGTCCAATGTTCCAAAATCACAAGGCTTTCATAAAAGCCAGAATATACAGGTGAATCCCAATGTGGTTCTTAATAATATTCTCCTCCCATTACTACAATATCTGCAGCTCTAAATCACTCCTGACAGACTTAACAGAAGGACACAATCTGGCTGGTTCTGGTAGTTCTGCTCTATCTGTGTTCAGGCTAACTTGTAACCCAGGAACAAAATCACAGACCCAGAGAAACAGGTTGCCTGTGCTTCTCCTAGGGCTCTAAGGAAAAGCTCATTGGGGCATGATCTCATTCCCCTTGTTGTCCCCTGGAGGACACTGAAGCCAAGGAACTGACAGCCTGAAGATGAAGATTCTTTGCAGTATGTTCATTTTATAAATTAGTACATGCTTGGGTGTACTGTATGGCCTTGGGAAATCCCCTGCATGGTGCAAATGGATAAGTGTTCAGCTATTAACCAAAAGGTTGGAGGTTCAAGTCCACCCAGAGGCATCTTGGAAGAAAGGCCTGGTGATTTATTTCAAAAAACTCAACCACTGAAAACCATATGGAACACAGTTCTACTCTGATATACATGGGGTTGCCATGAGTTAGAGTTGACTCAGGGAAATAAATTAATGCACATTCCCAAGGACACCATATGGCTCCTCTCAGATTTCAGACCTCCCATTTGCTGCTTGATGCCTTTCTCAGCTGGTACCATGGGAAATAACATGAGGACTACTTCACTTCTCTGGATTAGCCTCCACTCCTGAGGAAAAAGGAGGTAAGGGAGGTGATTTCTTGGGCCCTCTGGCTCTGACATACTGTGGTCAGTCCCAGCAGACACCAGCAGACTTGGTTGGCATGTGACATCTTATTAAGGCATGCCTAGATCCACAGCCTTGGGAGGGAGAAGAGGGCAGAAATGGCTGGCACCTTGGGGTGCTCAGGAGCTTCGATGTCCCTATGGAGTTATACCCTATTGGGCTGCAGGGACCCATCTTATAACCCTGCCTCTATCATCACCAGATATGGGACACCTGGGGAAGGATGTGATCTTGGATGAGGTGAGGCAATGTTGCAGGGGCAGAAGGGTAACTTCACTCTTTCTGGTAAGGCAATACATCCTTCTAGAGGGGGACCTGAAGGCAATGTCTGTGTCTGTCACATCTTCTAGTAATGTACAGATCATGATTTTAATTGCCCTAGCCATCATTTGCCAAGAAGCTTGCAGGAATCCTACATCTGATAGCTCATTTACCAACTGAAACACATAGGTGCAAGGAATTGAGTAATGTGCCTATGATATGAGGACCAGGGGGAGAGGCATGCCCAAGCAATGTCATGAACACAAAGAAGAAAAAGCTGCAGTGACTTCTCTAGTGATGTGCCTAGTATGTGGGTTCAGAACTGTAACTGGAGCATCACTGGCTCAGATGAACACCTGCCAGGCAGCTGTGCCTGGTGCTCCCGTGGTGGCCAGGCTGAAGCATGAAGCACACGTGGGTGGAGGCACCAGCATCCCCTTTGCATGTAGCTCTCAGAAACAGCACAAATCGGAGTTCCAAATGTGGATGGCTCCATGCAGAGATAGGCAAGACCTCGGAAAAAATCCTGTGACTTCTACACCTCCAATAAACTTCAATCATTGTCCTATTTCTTTAATGGAAAGAAAAGGGAATGGTAGAGAGAGTTTGTCAGTCCCTTGGATTGAGAATCAACAGGAAAAGGCCACAGCTGGATGTAGGCATGACATAGGTATTTTTGTCAGGATTTCCATCTGGCATGTGTGTGTTTTTGTCCCCTTTTTGAGGCTGTGTCCAGCAACCAGCTGGGTGTGAATTAGCAATCGAACTTCATGAAATTAGAAGGGAGGAGGAAGAAACATTTTTATTGTGTCATCAGAAAAAAATAATGTTCTTGTACCTGGTGTGAATATCATGACCACAGAATTTTACACATTTTCCCCCCTCTCTACAAAACCCAGAGCTAAATCTGTCACCCCACATGGGTGGTAAATTCCACCTCAGTACTCCTTGGGGCTCCCCTACCTTTCCCATCCCTAGAAGCATATTTATGGAAAATAGTATCTCTGGCAAGCACTGAAATTATGCTCCTGTCCAAACATCTGACATCTTTTAGATAACTTTACCATAATAGCAACTCAAAAATACAAGTTAAGCTCATTAATTTTTTACTTAACACGTTTTGGCACTACATGAACATTCCAACTGTACCTTTCTTGCTTCCACTGAAAAACTAGTCTGTAATGTGCTGATAGTCATTATTTTCTATTTCTTCTCTTTCTACACTCAGTAGAACAAAATCTCACAGTCTGCCTTGACCCATGGAGGCTCTCTAATATGAAAGTATTAATTTTGCCTTGCTGAATGATGTCTCACAGGTGGCAATGGAAACTGCAATGGTAAATAAACATTGCTCAGTGACAACTCCCTTTAAGTGATGCCTAGAGCACATGCCATACCTACTATAATGTCTCTGCCCACTTCCACCTTGCCCCAGTTCCTGGGATTTATACAGGGCTAGGACATCAAGAACATCCTCTGAGCCCATGAAGAACCTCCAGTCCCAGCCCACTCACCAGGCCCAGTGTTTTGCCCCTGTTGACACCATCCCTTGAAGATGGTTGGAGGCCCAGGGTGGAGCATGTGCACACTTTTGCCCATGGCATCCTGACACCACTGAAGAAAAGACACACAGAGAGCCTGCTCAGACAGACAGCCTCCAGGAGAAACTGTCTCACATCTGCTTCCTTTCTGCAGCTGTAGCAAGAATGGAGGGAGAAGGAGAAGGAGAAGTCAGGAGTGAAATATCTCAATAAAAGCATCTTGCCTAACTCACAGCAAAGGCAGAACTGTGTTTCATTCCATGGTGAACATATCAATAAGTTGGCAAGGGATACCCAAGAATTTCATGTGCACACATTCTTGGAAGTCAGGTCAGATTAAAAATATATATATATATGATTGGTGCAAAGAAATAAAGCATGAAAATATTGCCAATGTGTGTGTGTCCAAGTTTTGTGGAAAAGAATGCATAATTCTTGTGGTCAATGGGATTGCAAAATCATGGCTCAGTGGAGGCAATGGGAGGGCTGCTCAACTCCTCTGGAAGGAGAGTGGTCTGAACATCTCCTGGGCCTGTGAATCAGGAGCCCTCAGAAGGACCTCAGCCTGTGGGTCAGCTCATGCTTAAGAAATTAATGAAACCATCCACTCTACATTGTCTCTTGCATACCAAGGAGGTCATCCAGCACTGTCCAGATATTAAAGCTCAACCAATACATCTAAAGATAAACAGGCACTGTCCAGCTCTCAGGTCCCCATGGGCTCTGCTTGAAACCACATCACTATATGGATGTGCTTTTAGGACATAATGTGATCATTCTGCCTTGTCCAGAGGTTTCCAGAGTACATGGGTCTGGCCTCAATCAACAGCACAGAAAATCTGCCCTGCCAATAGCATAGCAAGGCTCTGGACATCCCTGTCTGCCAAAGAGAATTCTATCTTCCAGTTTCCCTGAACTCTGTCCAGATATGATGACCCAGAAGAACAAGCATGCTCCCCAAAACCAATATTACACAGCGACACTAAAAATGACTGCGTGAAACTGATGTTTCTTCTGTACAAAAAAAAAAAAAAGAAAAGAAAAGAAAGAAAGAAAAAGAATGAATACTGTTAACATTATACGTTATGTTTTTTCCATATCCTTATTTTCAAATGGGGTTATTATGAGTCAAAAATCAGCTTGACATCACCTAGCAAGAACAACCCCAGAGGCTGTCTTTCAAAAAGAGCAAGGGTATATTCTCATGGTTTAAAATCAGGAAGGGTGTGCATTAGGGTTGTATCCTTTCACCAGACTTATTCAATCTATATGATGATCAAAAATCCAAGGAACTGCACTATATGAGAAGAATGTGGCATCAGGATTGGAGGAAGATTTATTAACAACCTGTGATATGCAGATGGTACAACCTTGCTTGCTGAAAATGAAGAGGATTTGAAGCACTGAATGACTGATGAGGATGAAAGACTACAGTCTTCAGTATGGATTACACCTCAACATAAAGAAAACAAAAATCTCCACTACTGGACTAATAAACAACATCATGATAAACAGAGTAAACATTGAAGTTGTCAGGGATTTCATTTTAATTGGATCTGCAGTCAACATTCATGGAAGCAGCAGTCAGGAAATCAGACATCATACTGCACTGGGAAAAATACGTTGCAAAAGACCTCTTTAAAGTGTTAAGCAAAGACCTTACTTTGAAGACTAAGGTGCACCTAATCCAAGCCATGGTATTTTCAATTGCCTTATATGCATGTGGAAACTGGACAATGAATAAAGAAGACGAGGGAAGAGTTGATGCCTTTGAATTGTCAAAGAATACTAAAAATACCATGGACGGCCAGAAGAATGAACAAATCTGTTCTGGAAGTTGTGCAGCCAGTATGCTCCTTGGAAGCAAGACTGGCCAGATTTCGTGGGCCATGTTGTCAGAAGGGACCATTCCCTGGAGAAGGATAGCATGCGTGGTCAATTAGAGGGTCAGTGAAGTATGGGAAGACCTTCAATGAGATGGATTGACCTAGTGACTGCAATGATGGGCTCAATACTAGCAAGGATCATTGGGATGACACAGGACCAGGCAGTGTTTCGTTCTGTTACTCATAATGTTGCTGAGTCAGAATCGGCCTGATGGCACCTAAGAACAACAACCATGTTCAAATATTTACAAAGACATAAGAGTCAGGGAAATAACTTGTCTTTCCTAAAGGACTGCTTGATGTTCTCTTTTAAGTTAAGAGCTGACATTTTTTTATTTGTTAAAAAAAAAAAAAAAAAAAATCTTAGCTGTAGAGTAATTATAGTTAAACCCAGTATTTACTTTAACTCAGGTTCTTGATCTATTTATTTATCTTCCCCACTTTTCTGCAAGCATTTGCCAATCTGTTTGGTTCTATTTTAACTTGTTATGTGATTATTCCAAGGTACCTACAATTCCTTATGGAATCAAGGAAGAAATTAAAAGTAAGCAAGCAAGAAGTCACTTGTAAATAAGCAAGCACAAGGCATAGTATTTGAGCCTGTAATCCTGAATAGGCCTTCTGGAAAACTGAGAGGTGGAAGTGGCAGGAGAACGAGTAAACCATCTAATAAAACTTTCTATTGTCCATACAGGGAAGCATTTGGTTTCACTAGCTCTTGAACAGAGAAGAGCACTGAATGTTTCAACTATTACTGTGTAACAAATCACCCCACAACTTAATGCTTTCAAACAACCACAAACATTTTACTATCTCTCCTGATTTCCAAGGAGGACTCAGCTGGGTCGTCTGGCTTAGAGTGCTCTGCAGTTGTAATAAGAAGGTGCCTAGAGCTGCTGTGGGCTGGCTAGACATCACTTCATGTTGTCTTGGACCTTTCTATATATTCTCTCTCCATGGACTAGTTTGTGCTTACTCACAGTACGGTGGCCCTAAGAATATAGTACCTTTTCCACTGGCTCAGGTCTCCAGTAAGGGCATCGCAATAAATCCCACAGAATCTGCACCACTCTTCTAACTTACACTAGAGAGAGATACACCATCATTTCTCTGTACTCTATTAGTTGACCAGTCACAAAAGTGGACCTAGATTCAGAGTGGCATAAGTCTCACCACATGATGAGAAGAGTGCTAAAGGATTTATGGGTATATGTTAAAGACTGACACACCTTGGTATGCAAAGATCTGCTGACTCCAAAGCTTATCTCCTGGATAGGGTCAGAGTGCTAGCTGAGGTCAGTGGTGATTAGGTGGAGAATATCTTCCAAGCAGGAGGCCTGGGTTCCAGTCACAACCAATGCCCCTTTTGCTTCACCACCACTCATTAGTCACCAGGAGCTTGAGAGTTGCTATGATGCTGAACAGGTTTCATCACAGCTTCCAGACTAAGACAGACTAGGAAGAAAGATCTGGCAATCTACTTCTAAAAAATCAGCCCATGAAAACCCTATGGATCACAATGATCCAATTCCATTGTGCATGGGGTTGCCATGAGTCAGGGATTGACTCAAAGGCAGTTAACAACGAGGTCAGAGTTAGGAAGAATGTGGATGATTTGGATCATATAAAATAACATCACTAGGCACACATAAAAGAACTCTGGTGGCACAGTTTGTGAGGTATTTGGCTGCTATCCAGAAAGTTGGCGGTTCAAACCCACCAGCTGCTCCATGGGGAAAAGCTGAGGCAATCTACTTCTGTAAAGATTTACAGCCTTGGAAACTCAATGGGGATGGATATGAGTTGGAATCAACTTGGTGGCAGTGGATTAGGCACATGTTAGACTGATTTTGTTTCACATTGTCTAGGGAAGTTCAATAAAGAGAACTGGGCTTTCTGTTACCCATGAGAGTTAAATTGTACTGACAGCTAGAGAAGAAAAAAATATATTCCACCGTGAGAAGAATCCCCCATCAATATGTGTACCACGCAGACCATTCCCAGAGTCCTCCAGCACACAGGCAACCTGAGTGGGCAGCCAGTCCTATATGCCCCCAGGCCAAGCATTTGCCAGGCTTCTGGCAGGGGCCTGGCTCCACAGGGAGAGTAAGGGCTGCCCACAGACATTTCTGCCTCCCTCCTTTGCCAAAAGCATGTTTAGCTTTTGCTTTCCTGGGAACAATGGGAAGACAGAGTCTAATTAGCCTCTGGTTCCAAGGCTAGAAGTATAAGACAATATGTACTTTCTTATTTAAAAAAATAAAGAGATAGAAAGGAGGGAAGGGAAGGAAGGAGGGAGGGAGGAAACAGGAATGAAGGGAGAGAAGGAAGAAACAGAAAGGAAGGAAGGGAGGGAGGGTGGGAAGGTGGGAGGAGGAAAGGACAGAATAAAGGAAGAAGCCTAGTAATTAACTTTCTACCCTCAAATCCACCCCTTTTTTTTCAACTAGCTAGAAATATTACCTTCAAATACTATACCAGTTTTTGAGGAATTTGGATCCTTGTGATTTAGGAGTGAGAGTAAGTTAATTTGTGTGCCACATACCATGGAGATCCCATGAAGAGGAGATTCACACTTCTGCAGCCTAACTGAGCCTGTGCCCAAGGCTCTGATGCCCTCCTTCTCAGTGGCCAAGGCCTCTACTCTAGCCTCTTTTGGCCCTAGATTATCCTGGACCTGTCCCTCCAAATCCCAGGCCATGAGCCAGGCCAATGCTGGGTAGCCCCCCAGCCCATTGTGCCAGTGCTTCAAGCAGGTCCCCTCTTGTCCATACCAGAATGATTCTCCATCCTAAACAGTCAGCATCCATGGCTGCCTCAGTCTTTGAAATCCATCCTTTCAGCTCAGAATCCAGAGTAACACTCCACGGCCAAGTTAAAGACAGAGGTGACATTCTGCACCACTCAAGACATTACTCTCTCTGAGGACCACTCTATTGGTTGACCAGTCACAAAAATGGACCTAGATTCATAGTAGCATAAGTCTCACCACATGATGAGAAGAGTGCTAAAGGATTTATGGGTATATATTAAAAACTGACACACTCAAACCTTTTGCAAAATCAACTCTCTAATACCTCTTGTAAGGTCAGAGTTAGGGGTGTGTGAGTGATTTGGGTCCCATAACACAACCCACAAGTGAGTTTTCTGAGTTATGATAGAAATTTTAGGCATGTGATATAGTATGCAATACAAAGCTTTGTTGTTTTGACTTGAATTTAATTTGTTGCTTCTTTCTCAATCCTCTTATCACAGAGTGGTTAAAAAACAAAATAAAACCAGTTGCTGTCAAGAGGGATCACTATGAATCAGGTCTGACTTGATGGCACATAACAACAACAACAGCCGTCAAGTTGACTCTGACTCATGGAGACCTCATGTGCGTCAGAGTAGAACTATGTTCCACCAGGTTTCAGTCACTGATTTTTCAGAAGTAGATCACTAGGCCTGTCTTGCTAGGCACTTTTGGGTAGACTCAAACCCCAAGCACTCAACCATTTGCACCACGTGGGGACCTAGGGTTATTCCCATCCCCCCTAAAAAAAGAAATACTAAACTCACTGCCATCAAGTTGATTCTGACTCATAGCGACCCCCTTTGGGTTTCCAAGATGGTAAATCTTTACAGAAGTAGATTGCCCAGTCTTCCTTCCAGGAGTGACTGGTGGGTTTGAACCACCATCCTTCTGGTTAGTGGTCAAATGTCTTAGGCACTATGCCACCTAAAACTCAGCTTTCAGGTGACACAAATATCTTGGGGTAATGAGGTTTAGTATCCAACGGGAGTGCACAGCTATCTAAGAATGACTCTTTCACTATAAAGAAGCTGTCTCTCCGAAGGCCTGGCCCTACACATGCCTCTAAGGCCACATCTGGGTGAGAAACAGGTGCTCTGTCTTAGGCCCCATATGACTTGTGTTTCCTGCAGAGCATGGGATGGGTAGGCTCTGGGGTCAACAGGCCTCATCTGCCCCCTGGAAGGCACCAGAAGCCAGCCCTTCACAAACGAGCCCTCCAGGCAGATATTATTGCCAGCAGCTGGGCCTTTGTGCTAGAGGCCCCTGGGGTCCCACAATCTGCAAAAGTTCCTGACATTCGACTGCCCTCCCCACTCCCGTTCACACATGTGATGGATGCCAGGACAACTGTCGCTGGCTGGCCTGTCAGTTGCCCCTAATCCTGCTTATCACTGAAGCCATCCCTCTCTGTGGAGACAGAATAAAGAAAGGGTGAGAGAGAAGGTGTTTTCTGAGCTTGCTCTTCCCATTCTGAAACTTGCGGTGGACAAATTACCTCTATCAGCAGTTTAGAAAGTATTTCAGAGAGAAAGGGATTTCAGAGAGCCTGGAAATTACAACTGACCCTGCAAAAACTACCATGTAATGTTCCTATTTCATATGGATCCAAGTATCCTCACTCTTGGCTAAACTGAAAATTATCCTCTCAAAAAGAGCAGCCAAATAATGTTGCTGATAACTTTGCTTAGTTGGTTCTTTTTTTTTTTTTTTTTTTTCCCCCAATTCCTGCCATGGATAACATATGCCTCCAAAACTTTGTCCTGATTTTCCATCCTTGCTAAATTCAACTTGCTTTGGAAGATGCTTTACAAATGTTGCCTGCTGTGGGATACTGCCACCCACGAGCACCACCTCACATGAAAGCCACCTAGACTGCAGCCAACCACCAGAGCCAAGCACTGGAGCTAAACTTGGCTATGGGCTGAATTTTGCTGCTGTGCAAAAACACCTATGAGTTTCTCATTATCTATCTGTCTCTTGTATGTATGAAAACAAATTTCTTTACATGAAGATCATTTGAAAACCTATCCAGGAAGCATTATCATCTGGACCCAGAGCCAAATAGACAGGATTCATCACTGTTATCTGTTGTACTTCCCCCAGCAATGCCCCTTCACCTTCCTGTGGGTGGACCATACTTCTGTGAGCCAGAGATAGTGTGCAGCTCCCAGGGCAGTGTGAGAATCTGTGTAGAAGCCTCCTGAGGGACTCATTCCTAAGTGATTGACTCCAAGGCAGTCAGTGACCATGTGATTCCTGCAGATGCCCTTCATGTCCCATCCATGCTCCACAGAGCAGAGCTCAAGCACTGCTCATTGCCACTGACATCAGCAGAATAATTAGCTGGCTTGCTAAATTCTCTGAAGTTCCATGTTGTATTTGGAGGAACAATCCTGCTACATCTGACATTGTGTGAAAAACACACCCAACAAATGACAATTACTCTATAGCCCTACAAATTCTGAGAGGCTGTTGGTAGAATTCTCACCATCCATCCAGGAGACCCAGGTTCAATTCCTGGCCGATGCACCTTCTGTGTAGCCACCACTTCTCTGTCAGTAGAAGTTTGCACAATGTTGTGATGCTAAACAAGTTTTAGCAGAACTTCCAGACTAAGATGCACTAGGAAAATCAGCTAATGAAAACTCTAAGACATTGGGAGGAGCACAAGTGTTAAAGACATCAAAGGAAAATACTGTTGCATACCAAATCCTGCAATAACAGTAATAACCAAAATCTACAAGTGGATACATAGCTAGATACACAAGCTGAACAGGGGTGGGAAGTTATATGGGACTATACCCACAAACAAATATAAGTTTCACAGAGGATATTTCTATGTATGTATTTATATATGCTATGAATATATCCACAAGCACAGTAAAGCACATAGGGGGCAAAGATATGAAAACTTCCTAGCCACCACCAAACACCTTGAGGGAATGAGTTGCTAAGCCTGGGGTCTCAGGAACATATTCTCAGGGGGCTTCAAAGTCAATTGGTATAACATAGTCCACAAAGACAGTGTTCTATATCCTATTTTGGTGAGTAATGACTGAGGTCTTAAAAGCTTGTGAATGGTCATCTAAGGTGCAACTCTTGGTCTGTCCCATCTTGAAACAAAGAAGAGTGAAGAAAATCAAAGACTTAAGGAAATAATTGGTCCAAAGGACTAATGGACCATGTTAACCCAGACAGAGGAGCAGTCAGCCACAGGGATCCAGGTAAGGGTGGTATGAGGCATTTCCAACAGGGAGACAAACCTGTCTGTTGGTTTGTCCTACCGTGGTGACATGTTGATGTGAGTTTTGAGGCTGAGCCACTGGTGTTTCAAACCCAGAGGGATGCACATGGTGCACAAGTCTCAGCCCAGCTTACAGACTGCGACAGACTAGGAAGAAGGAAAAGGCCATCCACTTCTGAAAGAATTGGCCAGAGAAAACCTTATGAATAGCAAAAAACACTGTTTGATATATTACCTTGCAACTTTATAGTCCGGTTAGGTTAGAAGGATCTCAAAATAGGACTGGGAAAGAGCTGCATCATCCGAGTAAACCCAACCTTACTCATATGGATAAGGTCAACTTTCGAGATCTCCATTTGCGGATGTGGCACCACTCAAATTGAAGAGAAACAGCCGCAGACATCCATTAATCATCGGAACATGGAATGTACGAAGTATGAATCTAAGAAAATTGAAAGCTGTCAAAAATTAAATGGAATGCATAAAAGTTGATATCCTCAGCATTAGTGAGCTAAAATGGACTGGTTTTGGCCACTTTGAATCAGATAACCATGTGATCTACTATGCCAGGAATGGCAGTTTGAAGAGGAATGGCATGACATTCATCAAAACAAAGGATGTTTCAAGATCTGTCCTGAAGTACAATGCTGTCAGTGATAGGATAATATCCATACACCTACAAGGAAGTCCCGTTAATATGACTATTATTCAAATTTATGCCCCAACCACCAAAGCCAAAGATGAGGAAATTGAAGATTTCTATCAACTCCTACAGTCTGAAATTGACCGAACTTGCAATCAGGATGTGTTAATTATCACTGGTGACTGGAATGCAAAAGTTGGAAACAAATAATCACCAGTAGTTGGAAAATTTGGCCTTGGTGACAGAAATAATGCTGGAACTCGCATGGTAGAGTTTTTCAAGACCAACAACTTGTTCATTGCAAACACCTTTTTTCAACAACACAAACGGCAGCTCTACACATGCACTTCACCAGATGGAACACACAGGAATCAGATTGACTACATTTGTGGCAAGAGGAGGTGGAAAAGCTCAATATATTCAGCCAAGACGAGGCCAGGAGCTGATTGTGGAACAGACCATCAACTGCTCATATGCAAGTTCAACTTGAAGTTAAAGACAATTAAAACAAGTCCAAGAGAGCC